>NW_005187565.1:402674-454019 GCF_000239375.1 Pundamilia nyererei
AACACATTAACAAGAGAATTCGGAGTAAAACCAAAGTTACTTTCCCTAGTAACTAGTTACTTTGAAAGTAACGAGTAACTTGAAGTAACGAGTTACTTTTGAGAGAAGTAACTAGTAATGTAACTAAGTTACTATTTTAAAGTAACTTACCCAACACTGAGGACTACAGAACAACAACAACATGTGCAAAATAAAAATAGCCCCAGCATAGTCTCTCTCTCTCTCTCTCTCTCTGTGTGCTGTCAGTGAGGAAAAAACAGGGACTAGGTAACAACATTAAATAGATAAATAAATGCAAAAGATTAGAAAGCACAATACATAAATAAATAATAATAAAACAATAGATAATTAAAACCAGGCAAAAGGTGTGAGCAAATAAAAGCCAGGTCATAAAGGTTAAGTCTTTAGTTTGGCTTAAAAAGCATTAACATTGTCTGTTATCCTCAGCTCTTCTCTACAGTAACTTGAGAGGAAAAACCTGCCACAAAATGGGCATTTTCTCTCTCAATCATCTTGAGGTGATAAAAGTAGTCTTAGTTACCCTTCTTTGTTGCCCAAAAGTAAGATCTGGGAAACTTTTGGGCAACAAAGAACAAAGATGGGCTTTGGGCTCTCTGGGCTTCAGTACTACTACTAATAATAATGGATTGGATTTACACAACGACCAGGACAGAGAGCCCGGGGATCGAACCGGCAACCTTCCAGTTACAGATGCGCTTGTCAACCTTCCCAACCCCCTGAGCCACAGTCACCAGCTCAACCAGGATAAAACAGAAGTTTTATCCTGGTTGAGCTATAAAAAGTTTTAATTTCTTTACCAGAAATACAATTTAAAAAGCCTATAGGCCCAGGGTCATCAGGAGACACAACCAAGTAAAGCTGGGTGTCATCAGTATAATCACAGAAGTTAATGGAAAAAGGGTTGGACCTAAAGATGAACCTTAAGGGACACCAAAATTTTATTTTTGTAATTTTTATCTGAGTAATCATCCATACTTACAATGGATATGTGATTGACACCAGTTTACCATTAGAGAGACAAATCAAATCATGAAGTCTGTTTAGAATGGAGTGGTCTACATTATCAAAGACAGCAGTTTAATAAAGTCGAACTAAAACTGAGAGCCTGTTCTGACTCACATTGAAGGGCATTTAAGATCTTGGCTAATGTAGTTTCTCTACTGTGGTTAGACTACAACTCAGACTGATATTTCTTGTTTATGTTGTAAGAAATAAAAACAATATGTAACTGATTAGAAACAAGTTTTTCAGAAATTCTACTTAAAAATGATGGATTTGCCAGTGGCCAACCTAGTTCAGCACAGAAGTATCCAGGTTGTCTTGATGCATACTCAATCATCCAGGAAGGAAGTCCTGAAAAGTTGATTCTGTTCATCTGGATGTAGTGTTTTCAATGGGAGAAATGTTTTGTCACTCATCCTAGTGACTTATTTAGTCTCAGCTAACACCATCCCAGCTGGACATTTGTCAAAGCTGGGAAGGCACCTAAAAACCGGTCCCAGGCGATCCAGGGGAGAAGATGGACAACTCCTGCCTAAACGAAAACCCTCAGTAATCCTTATGTGTCAGGAGTATCAGAACAGTTGAGACACATTTTTTGTAAACAGCAAGGCTCTGTGGTTTAAACCCCAAAACACGTTGCGCCAAAAATTGGTCCAACCTAAGGATCGGGTCCCCCGACACAAACAGAGTAACATAGTGTACGCTGTGTCAAGAAGATCATAGTTTATTCATCCCGAGGGAAAGTGGGTTAAGGCTGCCTGCCGTGCCAGCGCCATAATGTATGTCGTATGTGTCATTTTTTGTAAACACTGTGTCTCTGTGGCTTTTAAACCTCAAAACACGCTGCGCCAAAAATTGGTCCATCCCAAGGATCGGGTCTCCCCACACAAACAGAGTAACATAGTGTACGCTGTTAAGTGCCAGGAGGATTTATACATCGGGAAAACCAAACAACCTCTGGCGAAGTGGATGGCACAACACAGACACAACACTCTTTCAATGATGAGGATGTAACATCCTGGACAGGGAGGAACGCTGGTTTGAGCGGAGAGTCAAGGAGGCCATTTATGTGAAAAGGGAAAGACCATCTCTGAATCGAGGAGGGGTCCTAAGGGTACATCTGTCACCATCATACAATGCTGTGATTGCAGCCATTCCCCAACTCTCTGTGAATGGGACTCATGGACATTGATCAGTGGGCTTTGATCTGTGGTTGTTAATCAATGTTCGTGACAGTTCGTATATTAATGATCAAGAAAATGACCTTACAGCCCATTGTTTGCCAGTGGGGCTAGTTTCACTCAGTGGTCTTCAGCCAGTTATCATCAATCAGGTCCTGATTAGGGATGGACTGATCCGATATTATGTATCGTTATCGGTCCGATACTGACCTAAATTACTGGATCGGATTTTGGAGAGAAATAAAAAATGTAATCCGATCCATTAAATATCACGAAAGCACCTCACAAAACTTTCGACATGGCGTAACTCAGCTCATAACCATGGCATGTCGGAGCAGTATGCGTCACTTGATAGAGCGGCTGTGGCGTGCGAGACCTGTCGGCGGTCTGGTTGAGCATTTAGACTGGAGCCTCGCTACCCAACCGGCATTTCATCTCCGAGGAGGTTATCCCAGAGAGAAGTAAAGCAAGTGTGTAAGTTCATCTCTGAATGTTTGTAAAGCATTCCCACGTTAAGCTTAACAACCGATATATGGAGCGACTGCCTCTCTCTCTCTCTCTCCTGTTGCTACTTCAATCATGAAACTGATCAATGATCAGCTGATCGTCTTTTCTGTCACGAGTCCGTCTCTCTTGTTTGTTTTTGGCCAACTTTGCACCAGAAAGAGGAAACAAGCGGATAAACAACAGCAGCACGTTTAACCTTGATAAGCTGTTGTTAGAATTTACTTAATATTACTTTCTACACCAGGATCCCTTTCTATGCAGCTGACGGCTGTAACTGTGCAGGGGCGGGTCTACCAAAGTTTAGCCAGGGAGGCATTTGGGCTATAAAAGGGAAAAGAGGGGTACAAAGAAATACTTTTCTTTCTTATTCTCATTTAAAATGTCTAGTTTTTAATAAATAATTATCTGAATCTTACACTCAAAGTTTTAATATAGTTTAGTTTTATATAGATTTATTATTATTGTTATGCATGGCCCAGCAATAAGAGGCGCTAATAACACACAAACTACAGATCCCATAATGCAACGCTGCAGCCTCCTTGCCAAACCCTAGGCTAGCTGGGAACATTCCCGCGTCAATCAAGTCAAACTTCTGTTATTGCGAAGCTAGCCGCTCACACTGGTGGAGAGAAAAGTTGATTCTGAAAACAGGGCCTTTCAGCACCTGTGTGAGACTGAAAATATGTTTACAAACATTGCCGGTAAACCCATGTGTCTTATTTGTGGAGCTAATGTGGCTGTAATTAAGGAATTTAATTTAAGACGGCACTATGAGACAAAACATCAGGATAAGATGAAAAACCGAAATGCAGAGCAGAAACTGCAGAAAGTAGAAGAGCTAAAGAAGAATCTGACATTTCAGCAGCTGTTTTTCACCAGAGCAAAATCCCAAAGTGAAGCTGTTGTGAAAGCAAGTTTTATTGTTGCAGAGGAGACAGTCAAATCAGCCCGGTACCACTCTGAGGAGCTGCATGATGAAGGTGTGCGACGTCTTGTGTCCAGACAAAATGCAGATTTTGACAAATGTGAGCCTGAGCAGAAACGTATGTCAAAGTTTCTTTGACATGAGCGACAGCCACCTGAGCTCAGCAAGGAAATATACTGTCAAGGCCTATGACTCGATATATATCTATATATATATCGATACATATATCTTTTTTTTCTCCATTCTGTCCTGATCCTCATTTGTTTTTAGGCAGGAAATGAAAAATTATTTAGACCTGGAACTGCTTAACTATATCACAGATAGATAACCAAATAGCTGGAATCACCACTCATCATACTCTGCCAGGGCAAAATGAAAGGAAATCATGACGGTCATCTTTTCAGGCTGAGATTAACAGTGTGTGGATGCACCTCATATTACTCCTCCACTCTTACACAACAAGCCAGCATCCACTCTGCCTCTCAAACCCACGTTAATGTTCATCTCTCATACCATACAGCCATGTGTTGCTAACAGTAGGTGTACTTTCTGCACATCTAAATGTCAGATGGATTTCAAAAACTGCAGTTCTGTGTGTGTGTTTGTGTGTATGTGATGATATGTAAATTGAACTGTACTTTTATGGTACACTCACTGAAAGTCTGTTTCAATAAGCACTTGAAATACATCTCTGCAAATGTAAATATAAAATGTCAAGTGGGATTTGGAATAGACACTGCATGTGAAATCAGCATGTAAGGCATGGAACATTTTCTAAAGGAGGAACGCTGTTAACGGAACCCTGCAGAGTTTTCTTGTAAACAACCACAGTTATATTTATTTTGTTCCTTACGAGATTGCACTGTGAATTCAAAAGGCTTAAGAAGAATAGTTAAATTAATTCTATATGCAAACCTCATTCTTTGAATCTGTGCTACCATAAATGTTCAGTCTTGACCTCTCTGAAGAACAGCATGCTGAGGAGCTTTCAAAATCTTTGCCTCGCAGTCTTCAGTGAATTAAATACTTTTTTAACATTAGCAGCTCTACAAAGCATTGTACAATACAATTCTCATTCACCTCTCCACACACTAGTGGTTGCTATGAAGGGTGCCATGCTAGTGTAGTAGCTCTTGATAGCCATCCATCCATCCATCCATCCATCCATCCATCCATTTATCCATCTAGCCATTTATCCAGAAAATGAATCGATGGATGTAAAAGATTATAGACAGACTTTATTTTTAAGCTACTATAAGCTGGAGTATTCACTGTGGCACTGAGAGCAGGAGAGCTATTATGGCAAAGCAGTCATTTAGAATTTTACTAAAGGGATGGGAAAGTTGTCATTTCTTTAGGTGTATTCAAATTCATTCATATATTGAAATATGTTGAAAAAGTTAACTAATGTATGATTACATTACAAGAGGTCCTAACCTTTTAGTTGTGTGCTATTGCAGAAGAGGCCTCAGTGAGATGAAATGTAAATAAGAGTGCCAATCAATCCTGAAACATAGAAGCTTGCAGCTGCTGTCAAAAGTTTACATTGTTAGTGCTACTCTCTTCAAACCATACCATCTTGTAAATCTTGCCCTTCACTCTTGCTGCTATCCTGTCACAAATTACCTCTGACAATCATCTGCACCCACTCCATCCTGCCTACATTCTCTTCTTAACCTCTTGCACTGTCCATTGTTTTAGATGGTTGACCCCAGGTATTTAAACTCATCTACTTTCACCCTTGCATTTTCATCTTTTGACCTGTCTCCCTCTCACTGACAAATATGTAAGAAACTTTCATTGCTTTACTCTCCAGAGTATACTTCCACTCATACAGGTGCTCTTCCACTTGCTCCCTACTCTACGCAAAGGGCCTCAGAGGTGATCCTTTTGTAATCCCACCCTCATTCTGGACCCATCTGACACTCCTACTGCAAACCTTACCACAGTCTCATTGTCCTTGTTCATGCCCGCACTTACCTCACATACATTCTTTGCTACTTGTGACGTCCTCACGTAGCACCACAGTTCCTCTCATGGTAACTGTGTTACTACCTGGAAGTTACATTTATTCTTCTTATATACATTCAAAATCATCACCAAGTTAAGGAGATTTTATTTTACATTCCCATGGCATGCAGAATTATAGGCCTGAGTGATGTACATAACATTTTAAAAATAGAGAAAAGGAAGCACAAAAAAGCTAAACCTTTAAAGCATCCTATGGGGTTATTAAAAAAACAGCACTGAGGTTGTATACACTGATTTTTAATGAAAACAACGCAGCAGCATAATCAATATCATAGCTCTCCACTTCGTGAATGCTGACTTGTTACAAATGTTCTGCATTGTTATCTGTGCCAGTGGGAGGTCAATGTAAAAAACAAATACAGTTAGTGGTTTAATCCTTGTTACAGCCTAGTCAAGCTCTGTTGTAAAGCATCGTAACTATGATTTCACTCGGAGAACAGCACCACTCCTCCACCACGTGCGTCCTCCACACTCATCCTCCTCCATTCCTCACACCTCCCCCTGCAGCCAGCTGCTCTCAGGCTCCTCAGTTCTCCTTCACTAGTCAGTCAGTCCTCAAAGGAATATGAAACACCAACCAGGCAGGAGAAACACACAACTGAGGTGACTGATTGAAATTCACAGTGTGAGTGGCTCCAGTCTTTTGCATGCTGTTTTTGGCTGCTTAGTTCTCAAGCTTGTTGTGAGGGAAGACTGTGACTAGCAGATGTATCACTGTGCATCGATACTGCAAAGGTCCTCTTGGGGTCCTCAGAAGTGGGCGAGCTCTGATTGTTTGGTAACAGCGTGTCGATGGTGGGCAGGGTTTTATTGACTCATGGATGATCCATTAGAGATCATCAGAAGAGCTTAGACTATATTTTAGATGATGGTTGCAAGTTTTAAAGGATTCCCTTTATTGGCTTTTTAAGGCAGCCTTGTAAATGAATTCCTATTAAAACGTTGCCCCTGACTGAGTTACCAGTCAGTGAACAGAGTTTATGTCTGCACTCAGTATGGAGGAAACTCCAGACATATGACTTACCAGTGATTATTTGAGGACTGTCTCAGTAGGAAGTAAAATAAAATGGCTTTCATAGAAGTTTTGTTGAAAGAAAAGAATTAAGCCAAGAGGGATATTTTGAAACTGTTGAGGCCTGAATGGAACAAAAATGTAATAGATGCAGAAAATAAATAGCCAAAGATACCTGAAAAAGGCAAAGCCATCTAAAGGCTTCCTTTCAGATGGCTTTGCATTTACCCTATCTCTTTATAATTCTCTTAAAGGTAATAGTTAGTTATTAATTAATTAATTACTAAAACTTAGATATTGCCAAAAGTACTTGCTCATGTGCCATCGCGTATATGAACTCAAGTGGTATCTCATTCTTAATCCACAGTGTTTAATATGATGTCAGCACTATTTGCAGCTATAATAGCTTCAACTGTTTTGGGAAGGATTTCCACAAGGTTTAGTAGTATGTTTTGGGGAATCTTTGACCATTCTTCTCACAGCGTATTTGTGACATCAGACACTGATGTTGGATGAGATGGCTTGGTTCACAATCTCTGCTCCAGTTCATCCAAAAGGTGTTCTTTCAGGCTGATGTCAGGACTCTGAGCAGGCCAGACAAGTTTTCCCACACTACTCATCCAGATTTTTATGGACCATGCTTTGTGCACCAGTGCACAAAGTTGGGAGCAAGAAATTGTCTGCTGACTCTGCTCCATGAGCTGACTCTGCTCCATGATTTTACACGCCTACCACTTTGTGTCTGAGTGGCTGTTGTTCCCAATGACTTCCATGTTTTATAATATACCATATTTTTCGCACTATAAGGCGCATTTAAAATCTAATTTTCTCAAAAACTTGACAGTGCGCCTTATGTATGAATTCTGGTTGTGCTTACTGACCGTGAACCGATTTTATGTGGTACACGGTGCCCCAAAATCTGTCAAAAAATGTTTCAGTCTGACTTTGGTAAGCTACGAAGCCGCACTGCTTGATGGATTGCCGGAGCATTACGGCTGCCGTAGTCCGCAGCCTTGCAGAGTAATCTGGGTCCAAAACTCCGTCCACTTCAGGTTCCAAAGTCAAACGAACACTGCGCTATCACTGAGAGATAAAAACTGTCTAAATTCTTTCATTTTTAATAAAATGATCAGCGTTGCTGCTTTACCAGGTGTAACAATTAAGTTTAACATCCAGGCATCCATGGAAACAGAATTTATTAAATTTAACAGAGTTAGAAGTTAGCAGGAAGTTAGCTCGCTAGTTTCCATCTAAACATGATATAGCATGTTCTGACTGAGAGATTTCTGAAAAAATCAAAACGTACAGCTCTGCTATCACTTCCAACATAAATGAAGACAGAAAACTAAACAGCAGTGATGTTTGTAGGGTTACTAAAGTTGGGCTAGCTGGTTTATAATGATGTGCTACCTGATCACTAGCGACACAGCTATGTTAGAATAACATAAACACAGTGAAGCTGGAGGATGAACGCTAACTTTTTTCCACTTGATAAAAGTTTACGCGAAGGTTCCTGATGGTTAGGGACAAATGCAATCGCATGGAGGATGCTGTAAACGGACCAGACTTCAGTCAGGAGAACAACTGAGATAATTCATCCACAATACGAGGTTAGTTATTAATCATTAATCATTAGTCATTAATATACTGCAACAACATGGGGGTAGAGCCGCTGGAGAGAATTCAGCATTAATGAATCAGTGGTATGGAAGAGGAAGCAAGTAAATGAGTTGAGTAAAGTTTGACTTATCTGACTTTGTTTTGCTTAATGAGCTTATAATCTGGTGCGCCTTATGTATGACAACAGACCCGTTTATCGACAGTGCGCCTTATGGTCTGAAAAATATGGTAACAGTCGACTGCGGAATATTTAGAAGCATGGGAATTTCAGGACTTGTAGATCTTCATTGATTTATCAAACTATATCAGACTCCTTTCTCAAAGTTTTACTCTTCCAGAGTAAATAGACATGGACATTTCTCACTTGTCATTGAGAACTGAGGTAAAAAGTGGCCTTCTACAGATGGTAAAAACTCTGGGGAAGATCTGGATCTATTTCAGTAGTAGTAGAAACATGTCAGCTACTGCTGTTGTGGGGTGCAGTCTAAATTCAATGTTTCTGATCATTCCTGCCTGACTAAACCATGATTGTCTTAAGGCAGCCACTGTCGCTGGGATTATTTACTTGAATTGGGAGGAGTCAGAAAATAGAAGTAATTTGGTTGGAATCTGCAATCTACTGTAGTGGTGAAATTTCACACATTGTAACTTATAAAAAGGTGAGCATTGACCTATCTATGCTATAGATTTGGTTTAGCCTCATGCTAAATATGCTAATTTAGCATCTTGCCCAATTTAACCTTAAAAAAAACAACTTTTTTTTGTCTTTTTTCTGTATATGTTCTAATGTGATGAGATGTATAAACACAAGGATATAGGAAGACATAGACCACTGTCTTTCACCACATAAAAGTCTTCAGCAAGTGCGACACACACAAAATTACTTTTTACTTTGTGTGACATATTTTCTGCTAGTGAGATTGTCTTGACACTCTGACACCTTGTGCGATAGATTTGTTACTTCTGTCAGAGATTTTCATTTATTTATATTTTTTCTTATTGGCACAAAGAGCTCTAGTGTGCCTTCTGACGTTAAATTGATTAAATTGATTGTAATATTTTGTATTTTACTGATTATAATACTATTTGCAGCGATTAGAACCAGACTTTACCATTACCTGATTGGAAGTGGGGTGTGTATGTACTCTAAAAGCCGATTAGGAAAGCTATGGCATTGCCACCCACTGTCTTGGTGGTAATTTGCACCTGCATTCAATACTGAAATTAGTAAATATCATGTGGCTCAGAAGGCACTTTTCCAAACGCCATCATTACATTCGAGATGGAGGACATCTCAAATTCGTACAAGATGTACCCAGAAAGTGAGCATATTATTATCCACTGGTTTGATTTGGAGATGATTTGAAATCTAGAGAATGTCTTTATGTTCAAGGACATATTTTTTCCAGCACTTCTAAGCTAAGCACTGAGCATCATTTGCATATTAGTACAATGTGCAAAGGCAACAACTGAGGGCATGATTCTTAATGGCAATATACTGATATCTATGGTGAGTGGGGTTAGCGTGAGAGTGGGTAATGTCCAGTTTCATGAACAGTACTGTTTAGCAGTTGAAAACTGATCAAATTCTTATGACTGGATTTGGACTATACATTTCTAGCAGAGGAAATTAAGAATAGAATTAAAGAAAGAATACGGTTTCCATGTCATGTTGCTGTTGCTGCTCATTTTTAAATGTGTTTCGTATTGTATGTAAGTGCAGTATAAAATCAATGGGGAATGTACAGTGCAAAGTACACAACTGCAAAGATTTTTTCTCATTCCTTAAGATCCCTTATTTACCAGCCATACAACTCTGCTGTGTCACCTTAGTGGCTAACATGACAGAGCATTAGCTGGATGTGATTTTAAACTAATCCTTCATGTCTTTTGCATCCTTATGGCTAAATGATGATGCATCAGGGTGAAGTTTAGCATTTCTTAATCTTTTTTTTATATGTGCGTGTATCTGTGAGTGTGTGTGTGTATGTGCACTCTGTCTGAGTCTGGTGTGTGTAAGCATTCTAATCATGCAGCCTACTGTTATGGCTGATCATATAGAAAAATCAATACCAAAACTTAGAAATCTGTGATTTTATACAGGAGGGGAAATCATTTGATTCCATGGTGAATTTGTATGTTTGGTTACTTAAAACTGAACAGTCTGTAATTTTTTTATGGTCGTTTCATTTAAATGGAGGGAGAAAGAATATCAACCAAAAATCTGAAAGAAACACATTACATAAAAGTTGTGAATTGATTTTTGTCCCATCTTTCTCCCCTCACCCCCAACTGGTCAGACTCGGAGTCTGGTTCTGCTGAAGGTTTCTTCCTGTTAAAATTAGTTTTTCATTCCCAATTTACCAAGTGCTTGCTCACAGGTCGTTGTCTGACTGTTGGGTTTTTTACTGGATTATTGTAGCTTACAATATAATGAGCCTTGAGGTGACTGATTTGACACTTGATCAGTTGATACCAAAGAGTTGATTTTGGTTTCATCTGACGAACGCACTTTCTCCCAGGCATTCTATGAATTGTTTAGATGTTCACTGGCAAACTTAAAATGAGCCTGTACATGTGCCATCTTGAGTAGGGGGACCTTGAGGCAGTTGCAAGATTTCATTACAACGTATGTGTGTTACCAATGGTGTTCTTATTGACTATGGTATACTTTAAACACATCAGGAGAAATCAGAAGTATTTGTAATTGATTCCTTGATTGATCAATTGTAATCCCAATCAGCGGGAGCCAGCATTCTGGCTGGGTTAAAACAAATTCATGGTTTTAACCCGAAGGTCAATCTGAAAAAACATTAAAATGGCTACAACTGTTACTCTGATCAAGTCTGACAACTATCAACTATAACAGAAGTTATAGATTGGAGACTTTTGTGATTCATATACATGTATATGTCGTAGTATTTGTATTTGTAGTATTTGTATTAGTATTAAACTCGTCGTCTGGCATACATGGAAGTAAGGAGAAAAGAGAAGGCCAGTTTTACTGGATGTAAAATTCCTTTAAACTGTGCTTTTTTACCATGTGACTAAAATGCACCTTGCCCTTAAGTGGTTAACTGGTGATTGGACAGGTGTTAAGAGGTTAAAGTCTTAAATCTTGATTAAAAAATAAATATGAAACTTCTGCACAGAAACAATTCTTCTGTATTACGACTTTGGTCAGGGGAAGTTGGCTGCAGTCCAATTTAATTATTTCTTTACAGTAAAACTTTTATTTTAAGCAGCAAAATTAACTTCAACCTCTTCTAACTTCCATGGCTTTATAACCGTCTTTAACCCTGTTCCACACAGATAATAGCTTGTGTTTTTCAGACGTCCCCCCGCGACACTTTGGTTTTTCTCACAACAGACAGTGACATGCTCCTTCCGGGCTAGTCCACTGGAACCTGCTTGTCCACCCGTCCTTCCACCAGCTTTATGTAGATCAATATTTGAGTAGCTGCAACAGAGGTGTGTTTGTGGAGCTCCCTATCTCTGTGGGGCAGCCTGTTATAGTGTCAGGTTTGGAGGATGGGAGTTCAGGGTGTGTGTAAGCCCAGGATGACCTGACAGCTTAGATATTTAATAACTGTCTTAACCTGGCCTTCCAGTGGCTGTGCTGCAGAGTTATGAATATGGCTGCACTTTCAACCTTACACCCCAGCGGGGCTTGAAAGGAAAAAACATGAAAGAACAGAGAGGATTTGGCTTTTACACTCTTCACCTCTATCATAGTGCTGGTAATAGTCAGTCTCCCCACTGGTCAAATGTAATCTCAACCCACACATACCTGAGGGTAAGGTTGCTCAAAGTCCCAGAAGAGTTAGTCAAAAGGGTTAGCTTTTATTTTTTATATAATGTTGTAATTTATTTTTTGGGGAAAACAAGTTTTCTTCTGCCTCAAGAATATCTTCCTTTAAAAACTTTGTTTAGGTATTTAAAGTCACAATTTTCAAAGCTGGCAGCAGGAGCATCCATCCATCCATAGCTTGGGCTACTCCAAGACGAGGATGTATCTGCAATAAGATATATTATTCAGTATTTACTGTTTGATTTATAAGAGACTAAATGCGGTGAACCATAATCTTATCTGATAAATGTGTGTTGTGATTCGTATTTGGCAAAGGTATTTAAAATAAAATCCTTCTTAACAACCATCAAATTGGTGTAGTAGCACTTTCAAAATCAAATATAGATTTATAGACACACACACATTTTCTGGTTATATATTATTATAGTAATACAGTATTGGCATATCTAATATCTTCTCAGTCTTTAGTAAATGTACTCTCTTTTTGCTTTCACACCATGTTTTTTTTCCCAGGCACTCCACTCAGCAGCAAACCAACAAAGTCATCACCAGCACAAGCCAACTCATCAAACAGCTCTCTGATATAATCAGTGGCTCTTCACGGGTATTTTATGCTCCCTTTCCTCCCTCACTGAATATTAGTTTGAAGAATAAACAGTAGATTAAACAACATTTGAGCTAATTGAATCTAATTCTGTTTTGTTGCACAGCAAGACCGTCTGCGACTGACCAGACTAAAGACTGAGCTCTCTGAGTCTGTGCAGCGATATGGGGATCTCCAAAAGGTATTTGCATGTTGAATGCACTCCTTTGACACCTGAAATTGATGCTATGGTCATTTAGTTTTACTGAAAAGAGAACTAAAGAGATGCTGTTCCACAGATGCAAAGTCACATTTGTGCTACTTGTTGTGAGAGTCCTTGACCCTGTCTTCTCATATGCTCCTCTTTCAGAAAATTGCGGAACGCTCAAGGGCCCTGCTCCCTCCAGCACAGAAAGACAAGAAGAAGGTGAGCTGATATGGAGAGCAAAATCCTCCTTTTGTTTCACTGTCATTCGTAACAAAGTAGGATGATGAGATGGCATTTCTCCGCTCAGCTGCATTCTCACAAGGGCTCCTTTGAAGCTCAGTCTGGTCTCTTCCACTCTGTTATAATACAGTGGACTCCATTCATCACATCCCGCTCTTGTGTGCTGTGAAATTTCTTTCATCTGATTCTAATTTTGTCACCGGTGACAGTTTATTTTCACCATGTGGCCCAGCGAGAGCCAAGAGATGGGAGCTTGTGTTGAAGATATTAAAGTAACTCCTCATAGCCTGCCCGTGCACAGTTCCTTATCCCTGATTACTGAAACCAGACCATATGAAGTTAAATGTATTGAATATTCTTTGTACATGAGATGTGCACAAGTAATAAAACAGCAAATTTATCAAGGTGAATTTACGCATGTGCTTAAGGTTTGGTTCAGCACTTGCTGTAGAAACACTATTACCAAGCATAAAATATAAATATTCAACCCAAACGGTGGTGTTTTAAAGGGGACCTGTTATAATCATTTTAGATGCTGGATGCTCAGATTTATCTAAGAAACCTCCCCAGACAGAAACTCTCTGTTCGCCCTTCAGACTTCGTATCACAAACGAGGGCAAAGCGAAGAGCTCAACTGTGATTTGTACCAGTTTTAACCTTCCAATATGCGATCGTCCCCCCCCCCCCAGTTATGCCAGTTTTAGAAATCCTTCCTAATGTTTTCTCACATGTGAAGGCTGGTGAATCAAAACAGCCCATTAAAATATTCATACAAGTAAAACTACTAACATGTTAAACATTATGTAATAATGCCGAAACCTGTTTATTCAGGTTAAAAACCTACTTGTCATGTGAGAAGTTATTAATAAAATATTTGTCAGATGTCCTCTCGTTTCTTATGGTAGTTTATTGTACATTATGTGTGTTATTAGCTCTCAGCTTGTTAACTGACATGAGTGGAATACTACATTGGAAGCTCAACACAGCCAAGCTTTATTTGCATTAACTGGATTGACAAAACTTAAAACCCCAGTCAGAGGTAACAGGTATCATGACAGCGTTGATCAATTTTCATGGTTAAGTCAGGCTTTGTGCTTCAGACTCTGTTCACACCCAAAGGTGCGGATCACGTGCCATATGACTCTTCTTCTGCATACAAAGATGCCTATAAGTACTCCTGACATAATGCACAACAGTGATAAAGAGCTATGAAGAACATTAGAAAAATAACAGTAAATGTAACACACTGGCATCACAGGCTTAAAGGACTTACCAGGGTGTACACTACTTCTCGGCCCAGCAGCTGGACTTGTTTCCAGCCTCTCTGTGACCATGACTTGGAAAAGCAAAGAAAATAAAATTCAACATTGCTGAAAAAAAACACACACAAGTATTTAATGCTGCAGAAAATCATTAATTTGGGGATTTAGTGCGAAGAACAGAAAATAAATATTTAAATTCCAGTTAATTATTTAAACACTGAGATATTTCTAAGGTGACAGCCTTTAGAACTGTGACACCTTAAACTGGATGCATTTAAACAGTAATGCATACCATGCCATACGCTGATAAAGGAGATGTGGAAATCAGTTTATTTTGTCACTGATCAAAGTGAAATTCATTTTATTGGTTGAAGAGGTATTCTTGGTATGTGTTCTGTATTCTGTCAACTGCAGCAGTATAAAACAGACTTTGAACCAAGTTTAAAAACATTTTTACCTTTTCTGCATCATCAGTGGAGTTCATGTGGATTCAAGTGACAATGTGATGCGGTTTGCACTGCTGTCACTTTACAGCTGGACGTGACATTAGTAAGGTAACAACACATTAATACAAGAGAAAATCTCTACTGCACCTAAAACATGTAAATAAAGAATCAGTCGAAAATCTTTTAGCCAATTTCAAACCAAAAGTTACGTTTTCAGCATACGTTACCATGGTGATTTAGCGAGGTAATAAGAGAGAAATGTTTGTGGCCCAAAACACTCTGACTTTGTACTTGACGTAGCACACTTAACCCATTAATCTTTCTTCATTGTACAACCCTCAATACTGCAAGGGAGATGGTTGGATCAACGTTCAAAATAAGGAAAGCAACTTTTCTTTTTGAAATCTATCTTTGATCTAAAAATATCATCAAATCAGATCCATTCTTTCTCTGGACAATATATCCAACAGTTTTTAGAGAGAATAAAATTTCTATATTTTTTGTGTACTTTGCCAAGTTAGCTGGCTGATGTTATTGTTTGGGTTCTAGACATATTTGAGTTTCTTTTTAGGTTTTACTGGTATTCTAGTGTTGACCCTGAGATAGGCTGGCGACCTATTCAGGGTGTACCTCACCCCTCATAATATAGAATGAAAAAGACAGCTGCAAAAATAATCTTTTACACTAAGTGGATAAAGTATAGTGTACAATTGATTGCATGCTCAATCATCCAGGTAAGACACTTGAATGAGTAACTAAACATTTCTCCTACTGAAAACGGTACATCTAGATGAACAGAATCAACGTTTTGGGAGCTTAGTTCTTGGGACATTCATTTCTGATATAGCCTATCATTAGCATTTAGCTTCTTGTAATTCCATTTTATAAAAGTACAAGCTTCAAATTTTACAAACTTGTACAATTTTGTAATATTAGTGTGAACATTATCTTGTAAAGTAAGTTAAAAAAATATTTTGTTGTGAATATGTTTCTACTGCTGTAAATTGTTTGGGTAATTGGGGAGAAACTACAATGACATGTAGGTGTATCACGTATAGCTAAGAGGAAGCAGCTCTCTTTCTCACTCAATATCCACCAGGGTGTTTGAAGGTCTCAAACATGCTTTTCTGTTAAGCTGAAAGGAGAATGACTTGCAGTTTGAACTGGTTGAACAGTATTCTGCAAAGAACCATTGTTACTACACACACCCTCTAAAAAGCCATCTTATTTTTTTGCCCAAACAGAGAGATGACTCATGTGTATTAATGTTTTATGCCTCCCTGAAGGCCTATAACTAAGGTCTATTATTCTGCAAGCTTTAGAGATAAAGGGCTATGGAGGTGGCAAACTGTATAATACATTACACAACTTAAACTACATTCAATGCATAGCAGGAAGCTCTCTAATCAGTGCATATATTATGGAAGAATCAACTGGTCAAATATCATTTTATGTAACCACAACAACAATATTCTGACTTCTCTGCTGTACATGAAGTAGAAGACGTTAGTAGACAGGAAGTGATGAGAGGTACCCTGACGTTTGGAACGTCATCCTTATACATGCAGAAAATCACTTTTCAAACCAATGCAGACTGTTTCCCACACACATCTTCAAATGAACATCATCATAGATGACCGGAATCAACAGCAGGGAGCTGTGTGAACGTTTCTACCAGTGTGTGAACTTGTGCAATAATGTGTCAGAATGATTGTCTTGAGAGTCCCTTTCCATCCATGTAATGTACTAATATATTCTGGGGTGTTATGTATGTATGTATGTGGAGGAGTGAACACCCAGAGTGTGCTAAGGAATGGTGAGTCACAACATGGCCAGTAGACAGAGTGCTGTGACTAAGCCTGAGTTAGTTCCTGTGCTCTGACCCACACTGGTCCCTCTACCATGAATTAGCTGTGCACTCAACCACACAAAGGTGAAACACATTAGCAATGCAAAAGAGTAAGCAGACCTCGCTCCGTGTCTCTCCTCTTCCCTTATGCTTTTGCTTGCACATGAAACAAAATGTGTGCATGTACCACATGTAGCCTCAACATTCACGATCTCCACTAACACACAGTATATACTGATAATGGCTACACCACATGCTCGTAACAGAAATGTTAACAAATTTGTACCAAAGCAAATTCATGTTTTTAACCAGAAGGTCAATCGGGAAAAAAAAAACATTAAAATGGCTACAACTGTTACTCTGATCAAGTCTGACAACTATCAACTATAACAGAAGTTATAGTAGAAGATTGGAGACTTTTGTGATTCATATACATATATATATATATATGTCATAGTATTTGTATTTGTAGTATTTGTAGTAGTATTAAAGTCCTTAGTCAATAGACCTCTCTGCATTGTTATTAATCTCTGTCTCTCTTCCACAGCATGTCTTTATCCTGTCTCCCTTCTCTCACCCCAACCAGTCGCAGCTGAGCCTGGTTCTGTGGGAGGTTTCTTCCTGTTAAAAGGGAGTTTTTCCTTCCCACTGTCGCCAAAGTGCTTGCTCATAGGGGGTTGTATGATTGTTGGGATTTTCTCTGTATGTATTAGTGTAGGGTCTGCCTTACAATATAAAGCGCCCTGAAGCGACTGATGTTGTGATTTGGCGTTATATAAATAAAATAAAATTGAATTAAATAAACCTTTGACACAAAAAACTGCTTATACAGTTTCTGTGATGTACACAAAGAGCAAAATACAGAAAAAATCTGCACTGATGCACTTGTAGCTGCTGATTTAAGAACAGGAAAACTAGGGAGCCAAATGTACAGCTGGAGTTTTGCTAAAAGAAATTTATTTAATGGTTAGCTTAAAGTAGGTTATATAATAAATAGGTACATAAATGTAACATTAATTAATCAATTTTATTTGTCAGTGCATTTATATTTATATAGCACTAAATCACAATAACAATCACTTTAATGTGTTTTATATTGTTATACTGTACTGCCATAATAGAGAGAAAACCATAGCAATCTCCTTTCCCTCTATGAGCAAGCACTTGCTGAAAGTGGGAAGAAAATCTCCCTTTTAACAGGAAGAAACCTCCAGCCGAACCAGGTTCAAGAAGAGCAGCTTTCTGCTGAAAGTGGTTGGGGCTGATAGAGGGTAATAATGTTTAGCTAAATATAATTACTTTTTGCTTACAAAATATCAAATGAAATAATAATTTTGAAGCAATAAGATCATTTAGCGAAAAGTGAATGAAGCCAAGACAAGATAAATTGAAATTACATTATAATAATAGAAATGCAAAAAAATTGTTAATGATGCTAATTACACATTTGAAATGTGTAAAATGCTTAGTCAAAAATATATTTTCACTGCTGTTGTTATATTTTATTCGGACACATATCACTAACAAAACCCATCAAGCTCAGAGTTGGATTGTCCATGAATTTTAAGATGAGAGATAAAAGACAGCAGTAACTGGTAGTTGCTGTGATAATAAGTTGCTGCTACTTAATCAACAACCCAAGCACTTGTATTCCCAGGCAACAGACAAAGTAACTGCTCACTGTCTGAATTTTTGCTGTTACTGCTATACCTTTTAAATCTAATAAAAGAAAATGTCTTTGCTCTCACAGAGTCCTCAGACTCCATCCAGTGAGCAGATAGAGGAGGGTCCACTGTTTGGAGCAGGCTCAGAGGGAGGAAGTCAGGCTTTCCTGTCTGAGATCAGTGAGGAGGACGTGGAGGTGCTCCGTCAGAGAGAGGAGGCCTTGCTTCAGATTGAGGTAAGAACAGTGACATATAATCAGCTCAGCTGAATTCATCAGACACAGAGCTCATATATTTCTCCTACTCAAACACCTACTAGAACAATTCCAATCAGCTGATGGTCAATGAACAGCTCCACAGAAGCTGCTGGAGATTAGAAGCCTTACTTAACTATGACTGCACCACACGCCATCAAAAAAGAAAAGAAAAATGGTGTGCGCAGTTTCCACAGTCAGTATAGGTTGTGCTTGTAATCACCACAGATGTGGTCCTGTGTACACATATGGACACTACTGTAGCCATCGTCTATTGCACCTTTCAGCAACTTTTTGCAGGCTGCCTGATTGTAAAGAGCTGTTTGTTGCACCGAAACTCTGCATTTTGTTGAGCTTATGAAACCCAGCTCAGCAGATCTGCACTGACACTCAGCTCCCCAGGTTTCTAAAATATTATACAGCAGTGGAGAAAAATACAGGAAACCAATATATGTAGTAGGAGAGGTTATTTGTTCTTAAAGCAGAGCTCATTTAGAGTGTTTTAAATTAACTGGTGTAATAAAAGCTTACTAATGCTTTGGCTCGAGTCAAAAGAAAATAGTGTGGTCATATTTCTCGGTATTGTGTACATACATTGTAAAAATAAATAATCCAAACCAAAAATAAATTAATTTTACTAATGAGCATTGTGTGCAGTGTGTGTATCATTTCCTGATAGATATTATCTGATTAATCTGTGCTAGTGAACTTTACTGTTGTCCAAAAGTGAGCATCAGTGAGACAGTCTGTTGCACTGATTCACTGATGCTCTTTCATTACAACCAGCACACACTGCTGTGTATTTGGATTTATTCTCACATATGCCCTCACTGCAAATAGTCCCTTACAAATCCATTCTCCTGTGTTGTATGAGCTCCCCTTGTTTTAGGAAGTGCCTCGGCCTTATTTAAAAAAATGAAAGTAATTGCCAATATAATAGAAGCAATAATGAGTCACTGTAGTGTCCAGTAATAGTCCTTTCACTTTCCGTGGTCAAGATTATCCACCAAATGCCAGACTACCCACGTCCATGATGAAATGGAAACAGGTATCTGAACAAAACTTGATCCAATTCCAAAACATTAATTTTACCTTCTCAATTGAAGAACAAACTGAAGGCAGAGAGAACCACAAATACGCAGCAACTGAAGGGAGGAAACACAGAATTTAAGTATTCCGTGTTTTTTTTATCTTCAAATAATTTTCACGCTGCTATTAAAAATAATCCATGTATATAAAATTGTTTATACATACAGTTTGAGCCTCTGAAAATGGGGTACAGTGTATTGAAATGACTGTAATTGAAAAGTTTTGTTAAACCCACTGAATTAAAGCTGAAAGTCTGCAATCACATCAATCATATCTTAGCTGTTTGCACACTACCAGAGTGGATTTTAAATCAGAGGTAAAAAGTGTCCAGGAACGTATGAAACTAATAGTAAGCCTCTTTACTTATACTCCTAGGATTACTAAACTTCTTGCACCGCAATGACAACTCATTTCCGTGTGCTGAAGTTATATGCAGTAAAAATAAAATATGCTGGCCATTTACTTTTAAAACAACCACATACCTGAAATACCACAGTTGAAGAAAACACTCTAAAAAAACGATGAAGAAAAACAAATTAGGCATTTGTTTTCTTCAAATACTGCCTCCCAGGAGGCCAACACATGCCAAGTTAGTAACTAGAAACTCAAACAGGCCTCGTCTTCGTCTCCCACCTCCAAAAGCTTATTAGTATTTTGTCACAGTACCCCCATGCTGCTGCAGGATATTGAATGCTGCCCAATTACTAAGGTGCTTATAGCCTTGTTTGTTCCCTTACCTAGGTAAAATGTGTATGGAATCATAATGCCTCTCAGCTAAAAAAAGTCAGCCACTCTGTTGCCAACACCCTTATCAATAATTGGGAAGATGCCCTTTCATTTGGGTGCTTATCCTGATTGCCAGTATTAGGTTAAGTGAAACTAGATAACAGAATGACACACTGGCTATGTTGAACTCACGTCATGGTAAAAGCCTCAGGTTGAGTGTTCAGTGCATTTTCAAAAAGGTATAGGGACTCAGAACATGCTCTTCAAAATTAGGGCAAATATCATCCTTGTTAGCTGCCAAATGCCACTGCTATGTTTGGCATCTCAAACTATGTCGATAAGCAGGTTATACAGGGTGGTGCCCACTGTGGTTTTAGGCGCCTTCTTGGTGGAACCCAGGTTAAAGCAATCAGGCTAAGACTATCGTTAAAAAAGACTTGAAAATTAACAAAGAGATTGAAAATGATAGCAACAGACAATGGCCCTAATCCAGGAAGCACCTCACAAATCTGGTTTTCTGTTCAAAAACGCAAGTGAACTTCCACTCTGAGTCAGTTACCATGGTAACAGACTGTGAACTAAACCTGCTCACTGGCAGGTTTTCTTCAACAAACTCTGAGTTTCTCTCTGACTCCTCCCCTAATGCTGCCCGTGAAACAGCTGAGTGCCACTCGATAGACTGTGGGAGGCAGCTGAGGGGTACCTGCAGGCCACGTACAACATGTATAGTGCAGGAGGAATGCTGCTGATTTCAACTGAGGATATAGTCAAGCGTTACAAGGAATTCTTTGAGGACCTCTTCAATCCCACTGACATGTCGTCTGTAGAGGAAGCAGATTCTTTAAACATTAAAGGGTTACCATCCCAAAGCCTAATACGTGAGACAGGGAAATCACTGCAGTTTTTCAGCACATCAAAGTGAAGTTAATTTTGATTGAACAGGTATTCTTGGTATTTTTACTGTATTCTAGTCGCTAGCCTAATAGTATGTTCAACTGCTACACTGTGTTAATATATACAAAGCCTCACTATTTGGATGATTGACCACTGTAACCACTTAACATCGACCGGATGTTTTGGGAGACAAATCCATGCCCAATCCAGACCTTCCCAATGTGTCCCCCCCCACACACACACACACAAAGTGTGGGCACAGAGCCATGGCAGGGGGGGTGCGGTATGAAAAAGAAGAAAACAAAACGCTTGGACACTGCTAGCACGGGGAGCCCACAGAAACCCAAAGCAGGAGATGAAGCGTCGCTGAATATGTTTCCAAACCAACTTCATTCTAAGCCAAAGACGAGAAAATCTGGTGAAGCAAATCTTCCCTTTGGCTTCACCTGCACAAGTGCCGAGGTAGGTCTCCCTGCAGGATTGGTTTTCTTTGCGTCAGGAGCAGCGCTGGGCTCTTCAAATCACGGACAAACAGGATCCCACATTCTTGATTTTTAGTTCACAAACACTTGTTGTAATGACTAACTGCTCCTGACATGTTGGAGATGTTTGCTCTTTATACAGTAAAGTTACAGCAGGATACAAATAATATCAGGCTGATCCTGCCACGATTTGTTCCCCCGGTTCAAATGACAGACAAACAGGATCCTACAGCTGTTTATGTTTTTAAACCCATTTTGCACAGAGAGGCATTTTTTGAAAAATGTATTGATAGCAATGTTGAATATTGTAATGGGCTAAGTTTCCATTCAGCTTAAACACTCCCAAAAAAATCTCCAGGACGCAGACGGTTGAACTCCAGGAGATTTTACTGGGCACTTTTGTGAAACTGTAAACACAATACAATGAAATATATGAAATGTATTATAGATGCAATAAGCTCAAAGCATCTGGCTAGTTATTACAGCTTGACAGCCTAGCCGCACAGCTTATATAATAAAGCCAACTGAATAACAGACAACAGTTCAAAACGCTTCACCGCTTAATTGTACAAAATGAATTATACTCACAGACTATGCCTTAGCGGAGGGAAAAGGATTAAACCTGTAACGGTGGAGCTGGCGACTGCGTGAGCCCACACACCAATATCCAGAGCCACACGGTAAATTTACTTCCTGACTCCCAGCGTGCACTGCTCTCATGTTGTCATGGTTACGAAAATACACAAGTCGCTCTAAGCTGCGATAACGAGATAAAAAGAACACATAAGAACACATTTCTGGAGGCATAACACTCCCCGCTTGGGATCTTTAAAGAGCCCACATCAATTGGCGGAATCGGACTTTGGAGAAAGAAGCAGAACTACTTCTGTAATAGGACGAGAGAATCCTCTTCTATTTCCATCCTTGACGACCTCCACTTCGACTCTCCGGACCAATCCATCCTTCCCTGGAAAGGTTTTCGTGATGATGCCCATGGGCCACTCATTTCTCTCTGCCTGATTATCCTTTAAGAGAACTACGTCCCCTTCTTGAAGATTCGGCTGTTTCCCTTGCCACTTGTGCCGAAGTTGCAGTGTTTTGAGGTATTCACGCCTCCATCTGTTCCAAAACATGTCTGCTAAGCTCTGAACTTGTTTCCACTCCTCTCTGAAAAGATCTGCTTCCTCGAACTTGCTTGACGGCAAAGGAGGCGTGGAACCTGTTTTGAGAGTCAGGAGCATTGCCGGTGTGAGGATGCAGGGCGACTCCGGGTCGGATGACACAGGGATGATCGGCCTTGCGTTCATAATTACAGCTACCTCGGCCATAAGCGTGGTCAGAACCTCGTGTGTCGGGCGAGACTTTCTCTGTTCAAGCAGCATGCAGTCCAAGATACGGCGGGCGATGCCGATCATCTTCTCCCATGCGCCACCCATATGAGATGCATGGGGTGGGTTAAACACCCAGGTGCAGCTCTGTTTGCTGAGGTACTTCTCCACCCTGTCAAACCCTGGGTTTTCCTTGTCCATCCCCAGCTCACAGGAAGCGCCAACGAAGTTAGTTCCGCAGTCCGAGCGTATCTGCTTCGCGGGGCCCCTGACCGCAAATAATCTCCTCAAGGCGTTAATAAAGCTGCTAGCACTCATGGCTTCGATCACCTCAATGTGCACCGCCCTGGAACACATACACGAGAACATCACCGCCCATCGCTTGGAGTTCGAGACTCCTCCTCTTGTGCGGCGTGAAACGACGTCCCATGGTCCAAAGACATCGACACCTACGTAGGTGAAGGGAGGTGCTACTTGTAGCCGTTCTGCCGGCAGGGCTGCCATCTGTTGATGTTCGGCCTTCCCTCTCAGTTTCCTACAAGTGATGCATCTGTAAAGCAGACTGCTGATACAGTGTTTGGCTCCCACGAGCCAAAACCCTGCAGCCCGAATGGCACCCTCAGTAAGATGTCTCCCTTGGTGCTTTACTGCTTCGTGATAGTGGGACACAAGCAGAGTGGCGAGGTGATGCCGGCCAGGAATGATGATGGGATGAGTCTCGTTCATGCCTAAGCCTGACTGCTCGATCCGACCTCCTACCCTAAGTAGTCGATCCTGGTCCATAATGGTGTGCAATCTCCACAAGCTGCTAGAAGATGGTATGTTGATTCCCGAGTTGATGCACTTGAGCTCTTCTGCGTAGCACTCAACCTGGACACTCTTTACAAGGCACACTTCGGCTCTCAGCAGCTCCTCTTCTGTAGGACGACAAATGTGCCAGCCTCGACATTCGCTCTGCGTTGAGCAAGCGAAAGAGCTAGCTACGTGGATCAAATGTGCGATGGCTGCACGGAGTGTGCTGAACTTGGAAAAGCGTTCAAAGCGATGAGGGCGTACCACACCTTTGGCGACGTGGGTGAGTTTCGTCGTCACCTGTGGACGCACTTCGGCATCGATGTCGGGGTCGACAAGATTGTACGTCTCTTGAAGCTCGGATGGATGCCCTGATGCGTCGCAGAGAAAGGCTGGTCCTTTGAGCCATGGTGTGCTGCTGAGCAGGGCTGATGCTACAGTTCTTGACCCAACGTCAGCTGGGTTGAGATGCGTTGGGACGTACTTCTACTGACCGGGACAAGGTGACTGAAGGATTCGTTGGACCCTGTTGTGTACGTAGACATAAAATCTCCTTGACTGGTTGTAGATGTATCCCAGTACGACTTTGCTATCTGTGTAGTAGGTGATGTTGTCAAACGTTGTGTCCATCTCTGCAACTATCATCTCAGCGATCTCGACAGCGAGCACGGCAGCGCAAAGTTCAAGTCTAGGGATAGTTAAGCCAGGTTGGGGAGCCAACTTTGCCTTCCCAAAGACAAAGCCAATCTCGGTCTGTCCCTGCTTGCTAGTCACCCTGATGTAGGCTATGGCTGCTATTGCTTTGACCGATGCGTCGGCGAAGACACAGAGTCCTCTCCTTAGGGCACCTGTGGTGGAGAGGGACGTATAAGGGCGTGGTATTTGGAGCCCCTCCAGGTGTTGGAGAGACTGTTTCCATCTAGTCCACTCGATCTCCATGTCTTTGGGAAGGGGTGCGTCCCAATCCTCCGCTTGCAAGGTGAGTTCTCTGAGTATCCGTCTTCCGTCAACTGTGATGGGTGCGAGAAACCCTAGGGGGTCGTATAGGCTGTTCACGGCCGAGAGTACCCCTCTGCGGGTGAACGGCTTCTGATCGATCTCGATCTGGAACGTGAAAGTGTCCGTGCGCATGTTCCAGAACAGTCCCAGGCTACGCTGGATAGGCAGATCATCGATGGAGAGATCCAGGCCATTGAAATCCTGAGAGCGATCCTGGGGGGGGAATGCTCTGATGACCGCAGAGCGATTTGATGCAACTTTGTGCAGCCTGAGGTTGGAAGCCGCAAGCATCTTCTGCGCTCGTTGGAGAACTGCGATGCCTTCTTCCTCTGTGCTGAAGGACTTTAAGCCATCGTCGACATAGAAATCGCGGTCGATGAATCTCCTGGCATCGCTGCCGTAGTCGGCCTCTGCTGCCTTAGCCGCCCGCCGCAAGCAATACACTGCGACGGCAGGCGAGGGGCTGTTACCAAAAAGATGGACCCGCATCCTGTAATCCACGATGTCAGAGGTAGGGTCGTTGTCTCTATACCACAGGAAATGGAGAAAATCCCGGTGGTCCTCTTTCACGATGAAGCAGTGGAGCATGTGCTCGATGTCAGCAGTGATTTCAACCTGCTCCTTCCTAAACCTCATAAGAACACCTAGTAGGCTGTTATTAAGATCGGGACCAGTGAGTAAAACATCATTGAGCGATACTCCCTCATAGGATGCACTGCTGTCGAAGACCACGCGGATCTTGTCCGGCTTCCGAGGGTGATACACACCGAACAGGGGCAAGTACCAACGCTCCTGACCAGGTTGCATGGGAGGGGCGGCTTCTGCGTGCGCCTTCTTGAGCATCTTCTCCATAAACTCTAGGAAGTCAGCTTTCATCCGTGGTCATTTTTCCAGTGAGCGCCGAAGTGAGACGAGGCGTTCGAGAGCCTGTTTCCTGTTGTTGGGGAGTCGCCGTCTCGGTGACCTAAACGGCAAAGGTGCGACCCAACTGTTGGAGCTGTCCTGGCAACACTCGGCTTCCATTATTCTCAGAAACTCTAGATCTTCCATGGATGGAGCAAGTTTGTGGTCGTTGGGAGTGCGAGCGAAGACAGTTTGCCCCAAATTGTCTCCAATTAGCATCGTCGAGGTTAGCGCTGGATGATGTTGATAGTCACGTGCTTGTCCAAACACCTCTGTCACTTTGATCTGGTTGTTACATGGCTGGAGATGACTTGTACGACCGTTTCCTAGAACGGCTGTTTTGTAACTTCTCACCTCCAGTGGTCTGTGAGCAACTCCGAGGCACACATCCCCGACAATGACCCACCCCAGGTCAAGCCTTTGGGTGAAGGGAGCATCTCCTGGGCCACTTATCTGCTCTCGGACCGTGTGGACCCGTAAGATATCTCTGCCCAGTAAGAGAAGAATGTTGGCGTCTGGGTCCGGAGGTGGTATCTTGTCAGCGATGCATTTTAGGTGGGCATGATGGTAGGCTGCACCGGGGGTGGGAATCTCCGCACGGACATTAGGGATTTGGTTGCACTCGAGGAGTGTAGGCAGAGAAATACTCAATTTCTCATCCAATGGCTCTACGGTGTAGCCGCTGGCTCTCCTCCCCGATGTCTCCGTACGTCCCGCGCAGGTCTTTAGTGTGTATGAGTACGAGCGCCCAGAGATCTTGAAGGCTTCGAAGAACTCTGACCGCGCGAGAGAGCGATTACTCTGCTCATCCAATATAGCGTACATTCTCTTGGCTTCCCCTCTGCGTCCGTTTGGGAACACCCTGACGAGAGAGATCTTAGCACACGCTCTGGCACTCAGACCTTCCCCACATACCTGTGTGCACGTTGACTTGACCTCCTGGTTATCCGCTTTGTCCTCCTCCCCGCTATCCTCTGCGGTGGAGGGGAACGACTTGGGTTTCCAGGTAGGTGGGTGGAGGTGGAGAGCTGTTACGTGAGCAGCGCTCCCACACTCAGTACATGTTATCTCGGCTGTGCAGTTCTTTGCAAGATGTTCTGTTGACGAGCAACAGCGAAAGCAGACGTAGTGTTCTTTCAGAAGCTGTTTGCGATCGTCTAAGCTCTTCTCACGGAAACCTCTGCATTTCCTCAGAGGATGGGGCTTTTTGTGCAGGGGGCAATGTTTATTCGGGTCGATGCGTTCCCTGCTTTCTTTAAACTCAGACTTGGCAGTGCCTGAGACCTGTGTCTTGTGGGCGTGAACGGACGTCTTCGTGGGCCTCTCCCATTTATTCCTTCTCTCGGCTGGAGGGCTTGGCATGCAGAGGTTGAAACTTGGGTCCGTACGTGCTTTTGCCTCGGTGCGGATGAAGTTCACCAACACGGAGAAAGGTGGGAAGCTGACGAAATGTTCTTGTTTGTATCTCGTCCCGTGGTATAGCCACTTTTCTTGTATGCTGTATGTTTCTCGATGATGGGCTTAATTCCTCTGGAGGTATCCAAGTACGACATGCCTGTGAGGTAGCCATCTTCCTTGGCGGCTTGTAGCTCTGACAACAGGTCGCCTAGATCCCGGAGCCTCCGTGGACCCTTTGTTGTGAGCTTTGGAAAGCTTTCTAGTTTGCTGAACAGAGCTTGTTCGACGGCTTCTGGCGAGCCATATACTTCGTCGAGGCGCCCCCATGCTGAGCACAGTCCAGTAGTTGGATTCCTGATGTTGACCGCTTTTATTCTTCTTACCTGTTCTGCTGACTCTTTTCCCAGGTGTTTGGTTAGGAGGTCGAGTTCTTCTGCGGCAGACAGGTCTAGATTGGCAATGGCGTTCTGGAACGATGTTTTCCAGGCCCAGTAATTTATTGGCTGGTCGTCATATGTGGTGAGACCTGAAGTCACCAAGTGGTTGCGAGCAAGATATTTGATGAGGCCGTTGGTTGTAGAATGGTCGTGGTCACCTCTGTAAGGCGTCCCATGAACGGGCTGGTGCGTGGGAGACGTAAAATCCTGTTTGGGGTTCTGCTGCGGAAGTGTTCCGCTAAATTGGGGAGTTGGAGGGGGGTAGAAGGGCGGCTTAGAGCTCTGTCGTAACGGTGCATCACTTTTCTAAGGGCCCTGGAGAGCTTGGTGTGGCGTAATAGCAGCAGAAGCAGCAGCTTGGGTCTGACCCGCGTTATGCGGGTGGGTGGCTGGTCAAGAAGGTGGAAGGTTATCTTCTGTAGCCGATAGACCCATGTTGCATAGGCTGGCCTGCTCAGAGATAAAGACAGCCACGCGTTGGTCTTTGATAGACTGGGAGACCGGGCTGTTAACTTCGCTGCGTACTTCGAGACCCATATCTTGTAGACCAGCTACTAGGGAGTTCGCCTCTGCAACGGCGGAATCCCTTTCCTTTTCGTCGATTAATGCGTCGAGGCTGGCTTGAATACGTGCTTGCTCCACTTTAAGCTCGATTTCTCTTTTTGAATGTGCCGCTCTAGCTTGCGTGGCTTCAGCCTTTGCTTTTGCCATGGCGATGGCTATGCTGATTTTTGAGCCAGACAATGTACCAGATGAGCGACTGCTCCTTGAGCGCACACACTCTGACTGGTTGTCTCCATTTCCTTTGTCAGCATTGCTACGTTGTGACATTGCGTGTCGTTGGGTCTCCAGTATTGGGAGAGGAAGGCTGCGGCGAAGTTCTCCAAAAGCTGTAGTGGAAGCCGCGCGGTAGCTCCGTATGGTGGCAATCCTCGTATGCCCTGTTAGCTGTGTTGCAGTCTTTTCACTGTAATGGGCTAAGTTTCCATTCAGCTTAAACACTCCCAAAAACATCTCCAGGACGCAGACGGTTGAACTCCAGGAGTTTTTACTGGGCACTTTTGTGAAACTGTAAACACAATACAATGAAATATATGAAATGTATTATAGATGCAATAAGCTCAAAGCATCTGGCTAGTTATTACAGCTTGACAGCCTAGCCGCACAGCTTATATGAGACACAATAAAGCCAACCGAATAACAGACAACAGTTCAAAACGCTTCACCGCTTAATTGTACAAAATGAATTATACTCACAGACTATGCCTTAGCGGAGGGAAAAGGATTAAACCTGTAACGGTGGAGCTGGCAACTGCGTGAGCCCACACACCAATATCCAGAGCCACACGGTAAATTTACTTCCTGACTCCCAGCGTGCACTGCTCTCATGTTGTCATGGTTACGAAAATACACAAGTCGCTCTAAGCTGCGATAACGAGATAAAAAGAACACATAAGAACACATTTCTGGAGGCATAACAAATATTATTACACAGAAAAAAGTTTGGGAACCACTGGCCTAATCCATATACAGCTGAGACAAGTGTTGGGTATTATTTTAGTTAAATATTCAGATTCTCAGAAACTAGATCAGGGCTGCCCAATCCCAGTCCTCGAGAGCTACTATCCTGCAGCTTTTAAATGCATCCCTACTCCAACACAGCTGAATCAAATGGTTTGATTACCTCTTCAGCATGCCATCGTGTTTGGCAAAGGCCTGATAACAAGCCATTCATTTGATTCGGGTGTGTGGGAACAAGGATGCATCTAAAAGCTGCAGGACGGTAGCTCTCGAGGACCGGGATTGGGCACCCCTGAACTAGATTATACATTTCAAATAAACTCTTGTGAATTCAGAATTGTTTTCTTTGTTCTTTTCTTAAAAGCTTTTCTATTTAGATATTCCAAACAGGTGAGAGCCTAAAAAAAGGGATGGATAGCAACCAAACCTAAATCCTAATCCTAAATTTGATAGGTGGTGATATTTAGCAACCACAGTTCAATGTTCGTCTTAACTTAACCACACTAAGACTTATGATGTTGCTTTCTGGTCCTGAATAGGAATGGGAATCAAGGACTGGTTCTTGTTGAGAACCGGTTCCCAGCAGTTTGATGCCCTGGAATTGTTAGTCGCCATGCCTTATTGGCTCCACTTGAACTTGCATTACCATCAGCTGGTTTCAGGTCATGTGTCAGAAGAGTAAAACAGTGATATGGTCTGCACTAGGGATATGGACAGTACTTTAACTTTTTTGATTTTTACAAGAGTGAGATGGTAAAGCTGAGTCAATGCTGACCCAGTCTAATCATCAACAGGTAAAAAAGGCAACGATGAACAGTCAGGCTGTCAGCAGTCAGGCTGCAGCCTTCATTTCTAAAGTAGAACCACTGTGATGATCGCTTTGAAGTCTCTGTGTTGGTTTTCATCTTTGCCTTGTGCTGTCAGCTTTGTGTTCGTACTTAAATACTAAGAGAAATATCACATGTGTGTTGTCATTAGGATAGGGTTTTCTGTTGGTGTCTGGGAGTGGTAGTTATGAGACAATATGTTTCGTATGTAACGTAACGAGTAGCGTAAAGAATTGCTTTCCCTGGCAAGTAAGTAAGTAACGTATGGCATTACTTTTAAGTAACCTTTTCTTTGTAATATGTGTAATACTCTATTTCTTTGTGTAATGAGTACAACACTGATCATAGCTTGAATGGATGGGGCGATCGTGGCTCAAAGAGTTGGCAGTTCGTCTTGTAACCGGAAGGTTGCCGGCTCGAGCCCCGGCTCGGACAGTCTCGGTCGTTGTGTCCTTGGGCAAGACACGTCACCTAGTGCCTACTGGTGAGGGGCCGATGGCACGATATGGCAGCCTCTCTTCAGTCAGTCTGCCCCAGGGCAGCTGTGGCTACAACTGTAGCTGCCTCCACCAGTGTGTGAATGTGAGAGTGAATGAATAGTGGAATTGTACAGCGCTTTGAGGGCCCCGAAAAGCGCTATATAAATGCAATCCATTGTTGTTGTTATTATTATTAAAAGGGGAGGGGATACCTACAGCATGCTTAAGCAATGGTGGTGATTCTTGAAGCAGAGCCAGTGAGAACCCAATGAGAATTAATACGTAATATCAATAACAGAATCGGAATCGCTAAATTCTTGTCAATTTCCATCCTGAATGTTGTGCTACCGCCATCCACCCAGCCACCTCTGCATGATTTCCATGAATCACATTAAATACGCTTCCCACACTAGAGAATTATTGCAGAAGAAAACAATGCACTAAGTAATACTAAACACTGACTACACCAGTCGTGATTTGTATTTTTCGACAAGAATCCTGATGTGAGGGGCTTACTGAACAGTCCTCTCTGGTTGTACACAATCTGCTGTTGAAACTTTTGAAGACATATTGTAAAACTTCACGAGCCATCTCAGAAGCATATGGCTGAATGATAGAAGATAGAAGCCCGGCACATGTCGCAGCAGTCAGCTTTTAAATTCACAAGCCTTTATGTGACAGTCCAGCATCAGATGGCAGCTTGCCGTCCAGCAGTTTGAAGAATAATGATAATGTTTTAGGAGCACTTTGCGGTATAATGAAGATGTATCTCTGTGCCCAGTTAGAGCTGTTTGAACTTCATCAATGTTTCAAATCAGCTAATCCAACCGCAGGAGCTGAAGCCTGAATAGGAACAAAAAAAAGCAAGCGCATCAATCTCTCTCTGCAGAGTGACACACAGTGAAAGAGCTGCCGCACGAATGACAGCTTCATTTCAGCACTGCAGCAGAGATGGGCCAGGCAGATGATTGGTGTTCAGACAGGGTCGTCTGGTCCTCGCTTTAGTTATAGCAGCATGGATAAATGTCATCGTCAGCACTTAGGCAGGTGCTGAGGGGCTTGACGCTGTTTCTTTGGGAGAAGCGATAGCATCTGACAATGTGTTTTTTCACCTCCACACCACCCTTCTCGCCTCTATCCTTTCAGTCCAAACATTCTACCCGAACATCCTTCCATACCACTAAATCAGTAGTGTTTGCTGTGAGTCCCAACATGCCACTTTTTTTAAAATGGCTTTACTCCCAGAGGAGCCATGTCTGTCATCGTTATCAGCCTCTCTCTTTCTCTCTCTCTCTCTGGGAAAGGTTTGTGGTTCTGAGGTTAATTTTGTACTCCTCAGAGACTCAATGTGCCATATATGCGCGCTCTGCTGAGGCCTCCTGGCTGCAGCTGTGATCCTGATGCACTGACTAGAAGCTACAGAAGTCTTCCTGTCAGCTTTGCTCTCCAAGTCCATTAATGGCTCCCGTACTTTTAATTCCTTAATATCAACCAGGTCAATGGCAGATAAAGTTAGAGCTAGGATTTGGAATATCCAAATCTGCAAAACTGTCATTTGAAAAGGTCTGAAAGATAACATCATCAGGTTTCCTAAAATGTTCATAGAAAATCAGCCTTAACTGGATGGCAGCCTTAAAAAGTGTGTCGAAAACTATAACAGTAAAATCTTAGTTAGCTGGATCATTAATAACCAAGACAAGCAGGAGATGATGTTCATTCACATAACATATGACACATAAAAATAAAGAAAACAAGGATTTCAAAAAATCATCTTTACTTTATCTGACAACGAAGACCTTGTGTTTAGAAAAATGCTGCAAACACCAGACAACACCGAAGGCAGGGATGAGATGCAAAAGGCACAGGTGAGTCCAGTTCAAACAAAGCATCACAATATAATTGTATAATAATATAAAAAATATAAATGTAGTTAATAACAGAATCATGGAACAATACATAAAGACCACACACAAATATCCATTCATCCATTCATTTTCTTCCACTTATCCAAGTCAGGCTCATTACATATATAAATCAGGTCAATTTAATTCATTTCAGCTCAATGTAATATGATCGATAAACAACTATACATCTTATGCACGTGTGTGCGTCCATCAAAGTCATATAAATTGGGCAGGCAGATATACCACATCTCCTTCTTCTTGGACTATTTCTTAATTTTGAGATGTAGTTTAACTTATTGAAAGTTTGGAACTGGACTTATTTGGAATTGGTTACTGATTTACAACCTCACCTGTCAAGCAAAAAACACATGTACTGTGCTAGTTGTTTTATTACGAGTTTGTGGAGCCTATGCTTAATTGCAGGTTAGAATCTGTCTCTGCTGATTAATTAAGTGCAATTTGAATACCACACCTGAAGAAGCAGTGGAAAAAAAGGTCCACAGCAAAGTGTTTCTGTCTTATTGATGCATCCTCAGGACAATCCATTCACATAGTTACACTTCAGATACAGTGGAAAGACCCTCAGATAAATCAGATAAATCAGTTCAGCGGGCAAACAAGACTTTAATGGTTGGCGCAGAAAGTGTCTGAGAGAATTTGGTTTATTAGCAAAAACAGCTGTTATTAACCTCCACCATCAAAAGTGCATTGATTTTCCTGTCTTTATACACTGATGTTTCTAGCATGATGGCAGATCATCTAGTGTGGGTCAACAGATAAAAAGAAGATTGCTCTCTATGAAATCTGTTTGCGTCTCACTGCACACATTTAATTCCTTTTAACATTTTTCCATTACTGTAAAATTGGGAATCAGAATAACACGATAACTGTCGCAGCAGATAAACCGTGGTATTATTCCTGATATACAGTGAAAATGCCATACAACAACAAAACACATTAAAATATTTCAACTGGTTCTGACATGTTGCTGAAATTGATTCAACTACTGATGAGAAAAGCCCTTTAAATAATATACAGATAGATAATATAGAAAATATGATATGATATTTCATTAAATTTTAATTAAATTATAATAAGTAGGTCATTACATTAAAAAAAATCTAACAATTCCAATTATTTTCTCTTTTTTTTATTAACTGTCATAACTACATTCACCACAACTGAACAATTACATATTTAAAATAAGACTATACAGTTAAGACTGTAGTAAGGATTGGCAACTCAAAAAACCTTGAAATAGTTGAAATGACATGGCACTAAAAAAGAAAATACATTAGAAATCAGATTCATGATGTACGTCCGCAAAGTCAGAAGGCGACAGAAAATTCCATATCAATCTTTGTGGTGTCTTTCAATGGGCCCACCATACACAAAAAGAGGATTTCTTTAAAGATTTTTTTGTATATATATACTAGAAATTGAATTTGCTTATCTTTCAGTTAAGTACAAAATTCTACTCTACATACCTTCAAGGAATCTCACACTTCCACCAAAGTCAGTCAGATGAATGAATGCTGAATGATGAAGTTAACCTCTGTGCCCACAAGTATTAAGTTCTACCATCATCTGTTCTCTGTTTAAGCTGATTTGATCAAGTGTAGCCACGGGGTACTGATAAGTGCTGATCATGCATTAGAAACTTTTTGGGATGGGTAACTTTAACTGTTCTGGGTGCTGAGCATACCCACAGTTATTTCCACAGCAATCTGGCCAGCAGTTACCATAATGTTAAGTGTTGGTGTGAGCCAAAATGTTGGGTGAACAGATGGACAGATCTGCTGATTCTAGGCCCATCGCTTGTGTAGAGAAGCTCTTGAACAGTTACAGGAGTGAAAATCATTTGTTGCCTTCATCCTTTTGTTCTGAAAAAAAAAAATCACACAAGGGGAAGCAGATTGAGCCTAAGCAGACTCCAACGTCTGTCTTTAATATTTCAGCTTGGTCTCCTTGTTGACCTTCAGGTCCTGCTGCTGGCATTCACATTGTTCAGGGATGTTTAATCCTTGGGCTACTGCCAAAGGCAAGACATGATTTTACATTTATAAACAGTTTATTTAGTCACAGCGAAAAAAATAGAGATGTCTCTCATGGACTAAATGTTGTAAAAAGGTCATTTTTTTCCCCTCTTCCTCCCCCCTTTTCTCACCAGCAGGCGTGCACGTAAATCTGCTTAACAGTTTTTCTGCTGCGGCAATGACACTGTGTCCTGTTGCCCAATGCCTTTAGACTCGGGTGGTAGATGTGGAGAGAGTTTCATATCAGCATTAAGCACACGTATCAAAGACAGTGAGAGTGGGATAGGCAGGGATGTTTTAGTGTCACAGAAAATACCAGATCCACTATTTGTCCTTCATCTAAGCTACTTGTATCTTCAATATCTTTACATAACAGTGCTTCTTACAATCCACCTGATGATTATGTCTTATTGGCGTAACTCTTTTTACTCAGAAGTCAGCTTTAGCTGACTGGAGAAACAAACTCATTGGGCCAAAATTCCTTTAGTCTTGTTCAAAACATCAGAATTGGAGTGAAATTTGAGACTCCATTTAAAGACGAGTGGATCCCTTTAGTTTATTTTTTGACAAGTAAACAACATAGTTTTTCCTCAAGATCCATAACCAAATAAAGTCATCCAAATAATGTTGGTCTTTTAGCAGAGACACATAAACGTATTAGTTTTGACAGTGTTTTAAATGAATTCATAAAAACTTTAACTCCTACTAAAATTAACATCCCATAAAAATACTGAAATTCTCTCTCATCGAAATGGACATTTTTCTACAGCTCCATATATACTGGTCAGCTACAAAATTTTAGCCTGATCAACAGTTTAAAACCACTTGAAAAAAGGCAAAAAAAATCATATTTTACATGGTTGGACCTTAACAAGGTTCCAAGTTCAGCTTCAACATGCAACAAGAAGAAAGTGAGACAAAACATTTTTTGAGTGTGCAATTTATTGAAAACAATGCCTAAACTGAAACAGGCTGGTTTACAGCGAGCCAGCCATTTTGATCAATACAGATCTTATACAGTCAAAACAAGCCACTATCAGCAAAAATGCATCTGCACTGGATGAACTGGGTAATGAACAGATCCAAAACAGATCCAGAAATGATAGGATCCAAAATGTATCTGGGTTAGTATCTGCACCACACACATTTAGACTGACTGGTATTCCTCTGAAAAATCGACTTTAATCATTAGCTAACACATGTATTAGCAAGCTAATGCTACCAAGCTTGTGTTTGTTACGCATGCCTTGCAGATGCAGTTGTACAAATGTATAATTCCTCAAATAAATGCAAACACACTTGATAAAACTAGCTATAAAAATCGGGGGGGGGGGGGACTATAACCCCAGAGTAAACACAGGCAGCTTTCTCTTTTTAATTCATCCAATCTGGCACCAAAGTGTTGCAATTTCTTTAAAATTTTACATGCAATGGAACAGTGCACATGTGGATTGTTGATATTTAATACAAATATCTGAAATTATTACTAAACTGAGGTAATTTAGATTGTGGAATCATATTATCCGTGTTGTAGTAATTCTAATCTAGTATGCTTTAAAAGTGCCTGCATTGTCCCCCAGTCATTCCAGGAATATTTCCTCTTATATATCTGTATTTGTTCTTTCAGGATTCTAAGCAGAGGACCAACATTACACACAGCACTGATGAAGTCTTTACTGTCCTACATTTAGCAGATTTTTTTTTTAGATGCACATGTTAAACTGCTAATTGATATAAATACTCCAAAATACAGAATAGCTCCTGTGAACCTCCCACATTACATGTCAGGTATAACATCTCAAATATAAAAATTTGTAACATAAGATTTTTTGTTTTGCTTTGGTTGCTACATGCCTATCATAATTGTTAAAAATATTTATTCAACATAAACACAAAGAACAGTAATTATCGACAGTTAATTATGTCCCACCCCATATGGAAAAGAAATAGTAAAAACTTATAAAAGACTTGCATAAGATGTGGCCTACTTCATATAGTGAATCATAGAAGGCTTATATGATTGACTCATGAAAGTGGCCACTTTCATATATTGTTTTAGTAAGTATCCAAAACATACAAGTTTCATTTATATAATTTTTCAAGGGATCTTATATCTGTTTTCACTCTTGTATGCTTTTCATACAAGTTTCACACAAGGCAGATACAAACTTTATAAGATTTATATATCTTTTCCATATGGGACGACATATTTGCAACACTGAAACACATTTAGTCTGGAATAGGAACAGACAAAAGTGAGTTACATGACAAGGATGTGACATAATCAAATACCACTACTCTAATTTTAACCATGTTACCATACCATTTTTGATTAAATAATCATAAATCTAGGCAGCACGGTGGCACGGTGGTTAGCACTGTTGCCGCACAGCAAGAAGATCCTGAGTTCAATTCTACCATCAGGCCGGGGTCTTTCTGTGTGGAGTTTGCATGTTCTCCCCGTGTTTGTGTGGGTTCCCTCCGGGTACTCCGGCTTCCTCCCACCGTCCAAAAACATGCAGTTAGTGGGGATAGGTTAATTGGAAAATCCAAATTGCCATTAGGTGTGAATGTGAGAGCGAATGGTTGTCTGTCCCTGTGTGTTGGCCCTGCGAAAGACTGGCGACCTGTCCAGGGTGTACCCCGCCTATCGCCCTATGACAGCTGGGATAGGCTCCAGCGCCCCCCGCGACCCTGAAAAGGATAAGCGAATGGATGGATGGATGGATAATCATAAATCTAAATAATTGCTCACAAGCGTCTAATCTGTTGCCTTTGTGAATGGTTTAAGAACAGTGTATTTGAGCAAAGACTTGAAAATATATACCGAAATGACTAAATAGCATCTGACTATTGAAGCGTTAAGGTATTGTAGATATTTAAAGTTGCGTAAATTAACATGTTAACTCTTAACTGAAATTGAATGAGTATTCAATATGAGGACTTATTTTTCAAGAATTTATTAAAAATATATCTTTTTAAATCTATGTTTTGGGGTTCTTGAGTACTGGTGACAGGATTGTGCCAAGCATAGCACACAAAACCTAAAATATGTCACAAGGCTCATCTAAACTGATTTCTCGAATATGACAATGAGTTCATTGTAATCAAACACTCCAGGGGAGCAACTTTGTGAAGTGGTGATGATTTGCCTCATGTATATGAGGCCAGAAAAAAAGCAAGATGTACCTAATAAAGTGTCTCTGAATTTGTATAGTAAACAAACTGTTATTGTTACTGTTGTGAACCCTCACATCTAACATAGCTAAAGTTTCAAATAATAAGAAGTGATGCTTCTTCTAAGCCGCCACACCGAAGCACACAATCACTGTGTAGAAGACGATAAAGACACAATTCAGGTGAATTGAGGTAATATACTGGAGAAGTCTACAGGTTTCACATTAGATATGTAAAACCCAAAAATCATAAAAGCTACATTTGGAATCAGGGCACTTCTCAGGGCCACACGACCTCTCCTGATGTAGTGAGGGTGGAGGTAAAGAGGTCCATCTTTCTCAGCATGGAACGCTCATTTGCTGATGTTACGAAAACAAGACTTGTTTTGAACCATCTTCTCTCTGTGTTGATAGGATAACTCGTCAGTAACCATCTGAATGCAAGTACTCCTCCCTCTCACTGTATGTATCTACAGCATCTAAATTAATGTTGTTGGAACACTTACCTCTGTTGTTGTTCTCTTTGAGACTTAATCTGATAAGATGTCTGGATTTTTACATTAAAATGCTTTGTTGCTTTATCTGAGTTCATTTAAGGTCTCAGACTTATCTATCTACAGGGCTGATTGGGAGCGTGAAGTCACACCAAACTGCTCAGCTTGTGAATTGTGAGTTGGTCAGCGAGAACAAAAGGAATCAGAAATGACAAGCGTTGACAGAGAACAATGACTAATGTGCCTGCGGAGAGTAGATACGTCATCAAATGCTGCCAAATCACAACTGACATGACAGAGTCTGCTGATGTGCTCCGTAAACCAGACTACACCTGACAAAATGCAACTGACACTCTAAAACATAATAATGTAACACTGGTCTGGTTGGCTCGTAGTGCAGCCATGAAAATGTGGCCATCTTACAACATTAGTTTGAATAAGAAATAACAGAAGTTATTGAAGCTTTTAATAAGAATAAATTCTCATGGTTACATGTTTTGGAAGAATAAATTAAAATGGTGCTTTTGACCGCGTTAGACAACATATAAAAGCTAGATGTAGCCGATCATTGTCTTTGGACAGGACATTTTAAGGCCTCAACATTAGCATTTTGGTTACTGCCATGATGTTTTTTTAGACGTAAGACTTGACCGTAACAAAATGGTGTTATCAAGTTTAAGTCACAGTCGTTGTCCAAGAATTGTATAGCTGCAATGCGCAAACGCAGGTGTAGCCCAGCTAGGAAAAAAGAGCAGTGGAAAGTAGTTTTTGTGGTGTATGATGTAAACAATTTAGTCATTTCTTTCTTTTTTTTATTTAAAGGAAGATGTGGACAAATAAGATTATCTGTTGTCGTTTAACTTGGCCAATCAGCAATGAGCTCCCAGCGACCCTTGCTGATTGGCCTTGATCGCATGACTTTCTGTAGTTGCCATTTCGTTCCTGTTCATACAATGCCATGTGCCAGAGAAACTAATGTTCCCGAAGTCGAATTGCTAGGAGTTGCAAGCGAATCTGCTGCAGTTTTTTTTGGTCGGTCAGAGTTTCACCCTGTCATCGATCAGGTTTTTTTTGTTACCCAGTCTGAAGCAAGCCCTCATTGAGGAGCAGCGATTCCACAGTTCCAGTTAACTGGATGGCGAGCCAACCCAAAAGTTAACAGGATTTGCTGAGGTTTTATTGAAGCCAAAGTTTAGTTCCCATTGAAGCTTCAGATACCTGCAGGACTACGAACTTTCTTCCTTCATCGGAGTGTGGTAACGTTAAACAAACTGAACGGGCCCCAATGATCCATCAGTTACCAGACATTATTCACTCATACATTTGACTCAGAGAAAGCTGTATGCACGCACTTTTATTTAGTTTGTTATTTTGGGGTGAAATATTTTGTATTTTAATTTATTGCTTTCATTACATTTGTTGCAGCTGCCGTGTGTCTAATATAACAAATTTGTGAACAGTCTACTGTGGTGTGGTCTCTCCTTATTGGTGTTTATACCTTGGGCTCCTGTCGATCCTAGATTTTCTGATACTGGCTAGTAGGAGTTCGGTCATTCTTTTGTAAGTTGGGTTACACAGGCACCTGCTGCTTCTGTGCCAGACTCTTAAATTGTAATGGGACAGTGGGCATTTTAACACAGGAGTCTTTGGAGAATGACTCTTTTTTGGGGGGGTGGCCATGAGAGGAACGGCAGTTTATGGCACGAAATAGTAGACTTCTTTATTCATAATTTTGGGTTGGTGTTAAGTAAAAACTCATGAAATACTACAATCAAATACTAGTAACAGGGTAAAATCAGAGGGGTGACATAATAATTAAAAAAAAGAAAATGATAGAAATGAAAAAGCAACACCTTCTTTTCTGTCCATTCATTTCTTTTTCAACAACAGAAAGAAACAAGAATCCCAGTACAGTCAGACTGACATTGTTGGTGTTGATAAAATGTTTTGCCTGTTGATAATGTATGAAACATCCAGTGGTCCTCTGGTTAAACAGTAATTGAGAAAAGGTCCATAATGGCTCATTAACATTCATAGTAGTGAGATTATGTCCCGTAAATATTCAACAAAGTTAAAGTCACAGAATGTTGATCTCTTTTTCCTTGTTACCCTGACAGAAAAAAGGAATATATGCAATGTAAACATTTCTTCAAAACACATTTGCCTGGTTGGCTGTGAGGTTGGAATTAAACATTATTTAGGGGGCAGGTATAGCTTCTCAGTGAAATTCAAGCTGGTTTATTTGAATATACAACCAAGTTCTATACTCAAGTTATAGGTGTTCATTTGTTCTCTTCATATTTAGCACCACTTTGACAGCGCTGCATTTGAAAGTGTTGGATTTTAAAGCCTTGCATCACATTTTATCCAGGATCCAGAACAATGCATTTTGCATAATACAAGCAAAGGCTTTAGGGTTATTTTCACAGACTGGACAGAGGTGTAAAATTGGTCAGTCAGTTCTCCCACTAAAAGTCAAATTTTGTTCTTCCTTGAAGAATATTAATTTGTTGTAAAATACTAAGTATAGTATAGAACACTTATAATCACGTACAGAACTATAATCAACTGCTCTTAACCTCTCCAAAAACATTACAAATGAACTTATCTGTCACAAAGAGTACTGATCCTTAACACAGTGTTAGGTGTTGTAATTTACACTGACAGAAAATGTCACAAATAATTCCTAATAGTTGGGCCAACCTGAGACCTTTCAATAACCATGTTATAACTTGAATGTAGTCACATAAGTAGACAACATATGACAACGTGTCCTCACAGTAGTTCGATTGCATTCAGATCACGTTCAGATTCTAGTGGAGGCGCCACTTTAGCTTGGGAATGTACTGAGAGACTCCTTTCTCAGTGAGGTCTCGCTCTGATTGCTACACTCACATTTGGCCAAAAGAAGCAAACTAAGTGGGAGAGAGCACTTCAGAGTTCCAAGTAACTTCTCTGAGCAAAAAAGGTGTGAAAACGCCTTAGATCTCCCAGACGCCTCTTCAGGGGTCGTGTCATCTATCGGCACACCCCCTCCTCATAGCTGACTTGCATGCCTAATCGGTTCTTATTACTGATGCTGGTTCGCCTTTAAAAGGCTGACATGAGCACTCTGCTGTGCCATACTTCCCTCTGCAGGCACTAGAGGAAACCTCTCATAACTGCCCTGCAGTGAAAGATGGGAAGACATGTTTGTGTGTACACTGCTAGCCGCTGCAAACTGCAGTCATCCTGGGAGAATCAAACCTTATCTAGCTACTTTGCTGTCATATATTGGACTATAAATTACCTTCATCTTGATAATACCTTGAAAGAATCAAACTGTGAAGAGCAATTAAATACAAAACAGAAACAGACTAGAATAATCACACAAGAGACCAACTCTGATGCTGATTTCTGTGTGGATAAATAGAACAATATCTTGGTAACACAAGCATGAAAGTATCGAAAAAAAAGAGTCCCTTTTTCCATCCTCTATCAGATGATCTGCAAGTTGCAAAGCTGTGGATTGAGCTGCAATCTCTCTCACAAGTGTTCATATCAGCTGCTATCAGAAACATCTTTATGACTGGAGAAATGCAAGGCATGCAGTTCTAATGACTGAGGTGTCAATCAGATGCTGCCGGCAGGGTTGTTGTGACTATTTTATCTTGGCCTCAAGTTTAATTGTGTTTTTGCTGCCTCGGCAGAGGCCCCAGTGTCAGATGAAACTGATGTCTGAATTGTGGTCTGACATTTTAGTTGCATGAAAATATACAGACCCTCAGAGCCTTTCGTTTATTCAAGTATGTTCTTTTTATCAGTCATACACAATAACAAGAGCAGCAGGATTGACAGACAGTGTCAGAGGACCAGCAGAGGTGAGCTCTGGAACTGAGGATTAGTCTGATTCTTTGGCTATCATCATAAAGAATTGTGGCATGTAGCAAAAGTTCACTGACATTTTATTGATCCCTATACAGCAAGCTTGGTTTTTGCATGTGCGCCACAGTGGGAGGTAAGGTCAGGGTGAGCTGTAGAGCACTGCCCCATGGAGCTGGTGCAAATTTAGAGTGAATTACTCAAAAACTGGTGTCCTTTCAGTTTTCCTTGACTTTGATGAATAACATTGTGTACAGACGGAAAATGTGTCATAGAAAGAAAATTCAGCTGAACTGGCACAAATGCTAATGCACTAGGGCTCTCTAGGATGTCATTATAGAAGAGCAAACAGGATAAAATGCCCTTTAAGGTGCCCACACAAAGGAGAAAACATACAGTAGTCTATATGGTTGTCTTAGGTCTTGGTCAGTCAGAAATGGAGGGCTCTGTAGAAAGCCCCTATATATGATGGAATGCAGTGTCCTCGTAGTTGCACTTAGTGGAAAAAAATATCTCCATAACCTCTGAAAAGCAAGAAAGCACGATGATGTGCATTTAAATGAAGAGCTTTGTTATAACTGAATGAGGTGGACGTTTGGATGCTTAACCCTTGTATGGTGTTCGGGTCTGTGAGACCCGTGTTCAGTTTTTTTCAAAAGAAAAATTAAACAATTAATTATTTTTTCACAATGTGTTGTGTCTTTCCACTCACTCCACTTGATTATAACTGATTTATTTATAACATTTATTTATATAAAAGAAAAACGAGAAGCACATTAATTCATAAATGTGATCTAACAAAGGTAAAGGGAAAAAATTAACCATGTTTGCTGTTCATATGTCTTGTAATTGGGATGAAGTAAACATCTGTTGAGTAATTTAACATAAAATTGTTTGATAGTGTTAATTTGGAAAGCCAAAACTCTAGCGGGTCCACCAGACCCATGAACACTGGCTGAGTAACAAAAATACGAACACCACACAAGGGTTAAGTAACTTCATTTTAACCATCTAAACTTGGAAGCCTGAATCACCTCAGCTGGCTCCTTTCAATGTGGGGGAGTATCAAAGCTGGCTACCAGAATGTCCTTTTTGTTGTTGCAAGTCTTGGAAAAAAGGCAACAAACAAATCATCCTAATGAACATCCATGTTGGCTGGTTCCTAGCCTGATTCCAGTATGCAGTGGCTTCTGGATTGCTCATGAGAAGAATTTGAAGCACATGAAATATGGAAAAGGGCACAGTGTTGGCTCCAAGCCTGGCCACCCACTCAGCCCTCAGGCAGGGGTCCACTGCACCCACCCACCCACGGTCGCCCCAACCCACCTGGGTGTGTACATGTGTGTGTGTTTGTCCCCCCGTCTGTCTATGTCTATTCGCAACACAGTGTTTGCTAAATTGGTTACACACTGTTCTGTCATTATGATAAAATGAGCCCTGATTGCCCAATGCTTTGCCAGGTAAAATAAATTTATTATTCTATTACAGGGTGATGGACAGGGTTGCCTCAAGATAAATGCAAAAAGTCTTTAGCATCACAAGCTTTGCCAGGGGCCATTTTTGCTCCATTCAAATGGTTTTTGCCAAGTGGCAGGATGGCTGCCAGTTTCCACAGCAAACTCCGCCACCTGTGATGGATGGCCCAGTGGGTTAGGCTACACAAACGCAGCTGTGATTGCACGGTGCCATAATGGAGGAAAAGGGGGGGACCTGCGAGCATGAGATAGACAGAGGTTTTATAAGCTTTCATATTGCTTTGAGCTGAAACATTGAGAGCAGATTCAAAGCTCTGAGACTGTGGAGAATTAGCTGCGGTCAGCCATAGCTGCACCAGTTCGCTCTGTGCCTTGACAGTGGAATAATTGAACAAAAACTTTGAACTGCATTTTTTTTTTACTTTTGGACAAGCCAAGCACAAAACATTTAGGATTAGACACAAATCCACTGTCAATTAAAGGGACAGGGAAATTGAATTAGAATTGCATTTTCTATAGAAATCCTTCATAGCTGCACAACTATGAGCAAAACATTTAAGGATGACAAAAAGCCACTATAGTTTCCTACAATTTTTTTGTTGACATAATATCAGTCAAAACTGGCTTCAATTGATCTCTGTCCATCTGAAACCATGAACTATCCTTTCTACTACTTATTTGATCGATCAGGATTGATCAGGGTGATAAAGAATCCCACCTTTGAACTTTAGAGTCTTTTTTATTAGATAAAAATAAAAAATAAAAAAAATGTAGTGAAATGAAATAATGTTATGTTATTCTGTTACCTTACATATTCTGTTTCTGTAATTAAGCCTGACTGCCTGCTCACATATGCAAGATGACTTTGTGCATTATTCAATATTGATAGTACTTTGCATTTAGTTTAAGTAATAAAGATGATAACATCTAATACGACCAAACAGTGTAAATATGGACAATAATATTATTAATAAATGAATAATAATAACCTTACTTTTCAAGCTATAATCTTTGTCCTATGTGCACATTGTCTCTCATGGACTGATATGTACGGAGGACTAACATGAGCATTCATTGTGATTTCTCCATAGAGAGACATGCTGGATGTCAGTCAAATCATGAAGGATCTGGCCAGCATGGTTCATGAACAAGGAGATGCAATAGGTAAGATGCTGCCCCATCTTGTTGTGTATGCCTTGAATTTTTACACTGCCGACTCTAATTTATTACAGATAACCTTTTGTGGGCTCTTTTTAATATGATGTGCTTGACTAATGCCCTAAGCTTGAACGTTCTGCTGGGCAAAACAAACTTTTTAACCTCCACCTCCCTGCCACACTGACAAATTTTCTGATGAGAAGCAAAAAGATGTGGGTTTAAAAACCACAACAGTGCAGAGTGTTTGAGAAAATCCATTTAGACACCCTTATATCTATAAACGGCTCTCCACTCCCTGCAGTGATGTAGACTTGGCAAAAAGAATGAAACTTAGCACACAGATATAGGACAGATATAAAGGCTTTTCTGCTGGGTCACAAATGTGCCATCAGCTATGTCTGGCTCCGTCATGAGCATTCACTGGGGAATTAGCTTTTACTTGGTGTCAGCCATATGGGAAAAAGGGGCATACCTGAAAAATGTAGGTGTGATTTTGGCTTTAGATCAAATCTAACTTGAAGTGAAAGGCAGATGACTTTCCAAATTAAGGTTACTGTGTTGAGCCGTGGCCGGTGTAGCATAGGGCTGGGTATCGTCACTGATTTCTATAGCTGGTTTAATTCTGATTCATAGGTCTGGATTTGATTTGATTTGATTGAATTTGGACTCAGTCAGAAATATTATTTTAAATAAATATTAATTGACAATTTATCAGTACATATCCATATTTTTATATTTGTGTATAAAAACAAAGCTTGTGAGACTTCATCAGAGGTTTAAGCATCACAGCAGATGCCTTTGTGTCAAAGTAACTGAGGATAAAACACAAAAAAACATGAAGGAGATTTTTCTGGTCTGGCTTTTTATAGTGGATAGGCTTAAAAATATTCTGCAGCAGATCAAAAACTGAAGAAAACCATGAATCAACTCATGAACATTACCTGATGCTGCTGAAAGAAAAGCAAAAAGTTACAGAGTAAACTTAAAGACGTTTTATTAGAGACACAGCTAAGAGTTTTGAAATTTGGCATCATTTACAAAAATGTTAATTTCTTCTGTATTAAACAGAAGAAGTTAGGCTTTCTTGTCAGAGGTCATTTTGTAAAAACAAAAAAGCAGCGGCTGACTGCTGAGTAATAAGCAAGCAAATAATGTAGAAAACAGAGATTTTTGATGGTTAATCGGTTTCACTGAGAGAGAGAGGGAGCTGTGCAGAAAGTGTGATTTTAATCGTGGTGGAAGCCAAACAGCCAAAGTAAGAGGGAATTTATTTCTGTGTTTTTCAACCATGACGTGTAGTTTCATCTTCTTTTGCTGGTGGTTCAGTGAAGGCCCGACAGCATTAACCTCTAATTTCAACCCGCATAATGACGGGAAGAACTATTGTTTAAAACTATTGTTCAAAAAATTGCCAGTACAGGAATAGCCCTAAAGAATGTAGCCTCATGGGCAGTGTAGTCCAGTTGTAAGTAAGCTATTAAGACTCGACTGTACACCGTGTTCGTGTTTTCCTCCGAAACAATAAGTTCTGTTGCAGCAGCCTTTCAACTCCTCTCTCTGTCTCTCCCTAGAAAAGTTGAGCCAGACAACAAAGTAAAGCTAGTTTTCAGCTACGAGCCCGACATGAACCCGACGTATTAGCCAGAGGTCCCTTTACTACAGTTCAGAGCCGCGGACCTGTTTTATATACGCGTTTTCTATGTCCACTCTACTGTTACTCGTTTTATATTAAGATTTAAAAATCTAGTTGTATGGGCAGTAACCTTCAGTAAAAGTAATAAATCACACAGCAATAGTAGATTCATGTAGTTGTAAAAAGTTTGATAATATATTAAGTAATCCTGAGTATTCAGAATACGTTACTCTCATTGAGTAACGTAACGGAATACGTTACAAAATACATTTTGGGGCATGTAATCTGTAATCTGTAGTGGTAATCTGAAGGTTACATTTTTAAAAGTAACCTTCCCAACACTGTTTAATGACTAGACTGAAGGCTTCTAAGAGGACAGACCTCAAAAACACTTGGTGACAACTGGATCAGTTGAATCAAAGCAGGATTTGACAGACAAAATTAGCACACCATCAAGTCTTGCACTAGTGATGGACAAGCAATTTTGGCTAAAGAATTTCTAAAATTTCTCTGTCTAAACAAGGTCATAGTGTCAGAGGATGCATAGCGTCTATAAAGACATACTTTGTAATGGAAAAAGTTTTATTTACTGATGAATCCTATTTTGTGGTTCGTGGTAGTAATGGAAGGTTGTTTGCAAGGAGACTGACTGAAGAGAGAAACCACACAACAATGTATCAAACCCACAGTAAAACACTGTGAAGACATCTCAAGGTACCTCTGTGGAGAAGGATTCATATTCATAACTCAAAGATATGAAGAACCATTTCAACCCAAGACCTGTTTATTATGGACTTGTTAAACGTCACCACAAACCCACTGAAGATTTTGTCAAAAAGATAAACATTCCTGATCTCAGGAAAAACACAACAGTGCTGACCATAACTATTGCTAGCTTTATTTAAACACACACACACACAAACACAGGATGATACTTCAGTGTCTCAAAATACTCAGGATTAGTTGCATTGCTTTATGGAGTAAAAGGTGTGGGTACGTAATGGGGTTGTGGGTGTGTGATGAAGTTTCCTAGGAAGAATGGGAAGCAATAACTTGTGCTAATTGCTACCTTTTTGTTACAGAGTGCCCTTTTGTTTGTTACCTTCAATCAGGCTAATGTAGATACCCTTTAAATACCCTTTAGAGTCAGGATGACTAAAACTGGCTTATCCTAACTGCAAGAATGGATAATAAAATGTTTTTGTTTTTGTTTTCTTCGTTGTTTGCCCTTTTCTCCAATGTACTAGTCTTAAGTAGGCTTGCTAAAATGTAGAGATATAAATGATGCGCCAAATTCAAAACTGTTTTTTAAGGGTAATTCTTCTCTGTTCTGTCATTATTTTATTATCTGTGAACTTTGCAAAATAAGCAAGAAAGCTGATCCCACTAAAGGTGGAAACAACAAACTTCACCACTTGAGGATTAAACTGCCATTTCATACAGCAGGAATGTAAGGTGGATATACTAGCAGCTAGTGATGTGTAAACCCAAAGTAAACAAATGACTCAACCAGCTTCTCTGGAGTATTCACTGGCGCTCGATTTGACAGGGAGACCAGGGTAGATGAAAATTATTGATGTGGGTACATAGTGGTAAAATGAGGGCTTCAAGCAACTTATTAAAAAATGCTGAGCCAAAACGCAAGGTCCTGAGTAGAAAATATTTATCAATTCATGATTTAGTATGTTACATTATTACACAAATGAACCCCACCATCAGGAAAATGAACCATAATTTGATTTAAATGGACTAAACACCACAGATGTGAAAACACCTGTGAGAGGTTTAGTGTTACACACTCATTTTTTTGATATTTCATTGTAAAGCATCCTGGTACTTGTCCAGCTGTTCCTGTGGCAATTTGTCATGCAATTATGCACTCAAAACAGTGAGTATAAGTATTGTAATAGCCACAATTACAAACTGTATACACAAAAAGAAAAAAATGCTAATATTAGCACCGTTCAACTAACTCTGTTAGCATGGTATTAACAGAGGCACAGGGTGATAATTTTTGTCTAGCTAAAAAAAGCAGGGAAAAACACCTTAGAGTATCTTTTTGTAAGACCAGACTAATGAAGGTACTTTAGGACTTTATTTATCTGGGTGTGATTGTATGGGTTTTCTCATCCAAGAAGCTTCTTTGGTTCAACTGGTGGAGTCCAAAACAGTTGGAGGTAATAAACCGCTAGTGGCGGGTGTCATCTTGGAGCTGGCCCTAAGGGTCGCCAGCACAGTGTTGATCACGTTGTCACATGAGACATGACGAGGAGAGAAAACGTGGGTCATTCCCATCACTGGGCCCACAGGTGAAACCTCTGTGAGACAATGACCCACCCCACCATGATGTGAGTTATTATGGTCACCTGAGGCCAAATGTGAATGGGAGTTGAAACACCTGAAATGGATCGCAGGACTGCACTGTTGGTGGGTGATAGCAGCTACAGTAGACGTCGATGGCGCCCTTCACTTGTATCTTAAATCATGTGTCTTCTCTGCCCAAAATATAAACACTGGCATCCTGGAAGGAGTGTCATAATCTTAAAATGCAGGTGTAAAGCTGTGTTGTTTCCTGTTTGTGGAGAGGAGAGCTGTTTGTCTTATGTAGAGATCTAATCACTTCTCGCTGCACTGCACCGCATACACTGTGTTGTTTTGCTTGTGTTTGGGTGTTTTGTCCTTAGAGTGAACCATTTCATAGGCTCAACCTTCAGGAAACAAGAGAACAACCTCCACTAGGCATTTTAATACATAGGACCCTCCAACAGTTGGTCTGCGACTGAATGAATGAGGTGCAAAATGTGCAGAAGTCCAGTTGCCTTTTTTTCAAGCTGTTAAGACGACCATAACCCGGCTGACGGAGACCCTAGACCAGGCCTCGAGGGCCGGTGTCCTGCAGGTTTTAGATGTGTCCTTGATTAAACACAGCTGATTTAAATGGCTAAGTTACCTCCTCAACATGGTCGTGTCCAAATTCATGGGCTGCATCCTCCTAAGGACCCGGCCTTGGCGGTCTACGTGGGCCGGGTCCTCAGAACGTCTGGTAGGCCGGAAGTAAACGGCCGTGAAATTGGACGGTCTAGCCTTCTGATTAGCGTCACCGCTGTCTCGGTGGAGTTTAATAAACTCAGCCGTCTGCTCCTTGCTATCTAAAATATAACGGGACACTGGCATAAATTCTCGACTGTCTCATACTTCTGTTTAATCAGTTTTCTGTTTGACGTTTAGTCAGCTGTGTAAAAACCAAGGAGGAACCCACCCGGGGGATTAATAAAGTTTTATTTTATCTAATCTAATAACTTTAATCTCAGCCAAACCGATTTACTCACGAACAAACAAAACACTGAAAAAAGCCCAACAATAACATTTTTAGGTTGTCTAAGTGACTTATATATTACGTTTAACCCGAGCAGCGAAAGTCCATGGTGATCTGAAAATGATGTGCCAGGAGTTGTGCCGTTCTCGGCCGCATCAGTAACCCTCGAGCTCCCGACGAGCTATCGAGCTGGTGGATAGCAGACGCCTCCGAAAACGTCGAAGCACTTTTGCAAATATGCAATATCTTGATAAACCGAGCAGATATTTGATGTTTACACAGCTACTTTCTCGCCAGAAAATATGTTAAAAGTTTATTTTGTGACCCAGAAAGATTAGTATGAGTAATTTTAAAACTTAGTAGCGGCCGCCATTGTTGGAAACTGGAGTTTGGCTGAGCCGCGCTATGAATTCTGGGATATGGTGGGCCACGAAGGACACACCCGACCCATCCTTCAAATTCGGGGAAAAGGAGGACGCATTTGTTGGCTGCATTCGGAGGAGTCTACGAATTTGGACAGCCTTCGGCGCGTCGCTGTGACGTAATCGGTCTACAAATGTGGCCTCAGGAGGATGCAGCCCATGAATTTGGACACGAAGTTTGCCAGAGGCCTGGTAATGAACTAATCATTTGATTCAGGTGTGTTCACCCAGGGTGAGATCTAAAACCTGCAGGACACCGGCACTGGTGGCCTGGAGTTTGACACCCCTGCCCTAGACAAACAACATCCTCAAACAGGTAAATAAGCTAGATACATACTAGTAGATACATACATAACCCTGTAAACATGTTTAATTATGCTGTAAAATTTGCCGTTTTAATGTGGAAGTACTGCATCTTTTCACGCTGTACATTGGCGTCACTTTGTTGTCCTAGAAGAAGTCCAACATAACTAGTGTATAGAGGACAGCTGTAAAAGTACCATCAGTCACATTCTCCTCTTTCAAATGTTAACTGTACGTCAGCCCTCACTCAGATAAAGAATAAACTGAACACTTCCTTCTGTCTAATACTTTTATCTGTTTGCAAATTCTGCCACATCTCATGCTTGCTCTGCTTATGAATGAGGTACCGCATTTGCATGTGAAAGACTGTGGATGTAGTATTTTGGACATGGTAGAGGAACACAGTGTGATTCTACCTAAATGAGTGAAGGAAGAAATAGAAGAGAATACTGTGGAAGACTGCAAAGTTCACAGGCATTATACCAAAGCAGACATCCTATCTGATCACCACAGAGCCAGGCAATAATGGACCTGTCCCCATTAAAAGAGATGCACTGAAATTGCCCTGACCTGTTTTTTTTCTTGGTGTAGTGGCAAATAGAAATAATATTTGATTGTGTTGTAAAGGCATTTGTGGAAAAAGCAGGTAGCACAAAGAAAAGAATTGGCTAAAAAAAGGAAGGATTAGCACTTTCACGGCCTATTCATGCGGGCTACTCTGGCACACTACTCAAAAGAGCTTCAGTTTATACACATGAAAACATTACTTTCTTTTTATATAAGATCTGTGTTTGTTTGGTATTTCCAGAGCCTTTGTATGGTAAGAGTGGCATCAGCGGGGATTCAGAACGTGTAGATATCATATGGATTCACATTCACAGTTCCCAGAACTGCTTAATGAGCAATTAGAAGATGTGACTATAGACAGAAAAAATTACGTTTTTCAATAATTAGAAGTCAATAAGTGCATTGATTTGGATTTTTATAGCACAGCAAAGTGTATGAATTTACATCTTTGTATGTATATATATAAACACCCAGCACGCCCCTGCGGGCGGTTTATCCTTCAAGCTCGG
>NW_005187565.1:461957-463394 GCF_000239375.1 Pundamilia nyererei
CAGGCCAAGCGGAATGCGGCTCGGGCAGTGGCTGAAGCAAAAACTCGGGTGTGGGAGGAGTTCGGAGAGGCTATGGAAAAAGACTTTCGGACTGCCATGAAGAGATTCTGGCAAACCATATCTCATCTCAGGAGGGGAAAGCGGTGCTCTACCTGCACTGTGTATAGTGCTGGCGGAGCACTGCTGACTTCGACTTGAGGGCACACGGGAGTTTACCCAACCAGTCTACATGTGTTTTGTGGACTTGGAAAAGGCATTCAACCGTGTCCCTCGGGGTGTCCTGTGGGAGGTGCTACGGGAGTATGGGGTGTCTGGCCCATTGCTAAGGGCCATCTGATCCCTATACAACCGTTGCAAGAGCTTGGTACGCATTGCCGGCGATAAGTCGGACTCGTTCACGGTGGATGATGGGCTCCGCCAGGCCAGTCCTTCGTCACCGATTCTGTTCATTATTTTTTTGGACAGGATTTCTAGGCGCAGCCAAGTGGCGGAGGGCTTTCACTTCCGTGGCCTCAGAATCTCATCTCTGCCTTTCGCGGATGATGTGGTTCTGTTGGCTTCATCGGGTGATGGCCAAGTGTGAGCAGCGGGAATGAGGATCAGCACCTCCAAATCTGAGGCTATGGTTCTCAGTCGGAAAAGGGTGGAGTGCCCACTCCGGGTCGGGGATGAGTTCCTGCCCCAAGTGGAGGAGTTCAAGTATCTCGGGGTCTTGTTCGCGATTGAAGGGAGAAGGGAGCCGGAGATCGACAGACGGATTGGTGCTGCGACTGCAGTGATGCGGACGCTGCACCGGTCCGTCGTGGTGAAGAGAGAGCTGAGTGCAAAAACTGAAGCTCTCAATTTACCGGTCGATCTACGTCCCTACCCTCACCTATGGCCACGAGCTGTGGGCAGTGACTGAAAGAACGAGATCGCGGATACAAGCGGCAGAAATGAGCTTCTTCAGAAGGGTGGCTGGCCTCTTCCTTAGAGTCCTTAGAGATAGGGTGAGAAGTGCAGCCATCCGGGAGGGGCTCAGAGTAGAGCCGCCGCTCCTCCACATCGAAAAAAGCCAGGTCAGGTGGTTCAGGCATCTGACAAGGATGTCTCCTGGGCGCCTCCTGGGTAAGGTTTCGGAGGCAGACCCAGGACACGCTGGAGAGATGATATCTCTCGGCTTGCCTGGGAATGCATTGGTGTTCCTCCGGATAAGCTAGAGGAGGTGGGAGGTCTGGGCTTCTCTGCTTAGGCTGCTGCCCCTGCGACCCGGCGGAAGAATAAAGAATAAAGATAAAGCAGAAGAAGATGGATGGTCTAAGGAGCTTGGAAAGAAAAGAGTCTGGACTTCTTTAAGTTGCTTGAAGACATTTCACCTCTCATAAGAGAAGCTTCTTTAGTTCTAAGGGTCAAATGGTGGAGAGTCCCAGATTTGAACCCAGTGGGAGTATCCCCCAA
>NW_005187565.1:464415-486706 GCF_000239375.1 Pundamilia nyererei
GTTCTGAGCAGAAACTTTGGACGCTTGCGCTCATCCTCTCCTGTTTCTCCTGGTGGGATTCCTGCCTTCACCTGGATAGAAATGGAGAAGAGGGGACACTCAGAATCTCACAGAAATCTTTCTTCCACCTCCTGCAGACGTGTATATATATATAGATAGATATATATATATATAGATAGATATATATATATATAGATAGATATATATATATAGATATAGATATATATATATATAGATTAGTCTGAAAGTCTTAGTAAGCCTTATCTGTCTTCTTAGATATGTTGGTGTTATGTATAATTAGATATTATATATAATTTCTTTATATATTTATATAATTTCAGCACTGGTGGCATATTTTAAACTTATCCTATGTATTCAGTCTCATTTGAGTCTTCCATCTTCTCTGCTTTTCCCAGCAGTTGAGCTGCAAAAGAATACAAACAGTAATGGTCAACAGGAAAGCCTACCCACATAGCAAAATTGGTATGGCCCGGATCTGGTCCGCACAATGTGCTTAGACACATACCGCAAAGAATGACAGCCCTTTGGTGGCCCAGATCTGGTTTGCCAGTGGTGGTCCTGTGCTGGCCCATGTGTGGAAGTAAGTTGTGTGCAGCCACGGGCCAGTTGTAGACACACTGCTGGCCCTGTGCTGGCCCAGAACAGTTTCAGCTCTTGCCCCAGATGTCAGCCTAATGTGTACCTTAATCAAGCCATATAATGACAACATGTGTCGGAACATGCAAAACAGTGCAAAAGTAATGTGGTGAAACTGTCATGGTCCCGGGTCAAGCGACCCAGTATTTGAATTTCATGTATCTTTTGTATTCATTTGCACCTAGCTTAGTTCACCTAGTTAATTTCTAGATTGCAGTTTAGTTTTGTTCCTTAGTTGTTTATGTCATCTCCCCCTGTACTAAGTCTCCCTGGTTCATGCGTCATGTCTGCGTGGTTATATTTAGTTCTTGTCATGTCTAATCTCCATGTTTCCCGTTTACTTTGAAAGTCTGTATTCATTGTCAGTGTATTCAGTTTCACTTCTCCTGTCCTGTCGCTAGGTTCATGTGTGTCAGCTGTGCTCCCATGTGTGGCCACTTCCCCTGATCATCCCTCATGTGTATTTAGTCTCTGTGTTTCATGTAGTCTGTGTCGCGTCGTCTGTGTTCTCACCTCCATGTTTTCACGGTCAGTCTTTGCAGTGATCATCAGAGTCTCTGAGTTTTCTTAGTTTGTCACAGTATTAGTTTTCCCAGTTTAGTTATAGTCTAGTCACGCTATCCCTGCTTTGTTTGTACACTTTGTCTTCAGCCATAATAAAGGCTCGCTTTCAGTTAAGTTTACTCCAGTCTACTCTCGTGTGTACGCACCTGGGTCCATTACACACACCACCGCACGGCCTGTCTCTGCAGACCGTGACAGAAACACTGTTCAGGCAATGAATGGACTGACTCTTATATAGCGCTTTGTTAGTTTCCAGGATTACTCGAAGTGCTCATGCCACATTCACCCAATCACACACTAACCTTCCGATCAGTAGGTGACCCGCTCTACCTCCTGAGCTACAGCCACCCACTGGCAAAGATGAGTAAACCATCACTAGGTTTGGATACAGTGTACACTCACAAACCTGTCAAACCTGCATTTGAAATGTTGGCTACCATAGCAGTATAGTATTGCAACATGGCATTTGGGTCTTCTAACTAAAATAGGAATATAGAAAGATAAATAGTGCCATCATTGCCATACCTGGCCCACATCTAGTTGACATACACCCTGCCATGACACCAGTCAGTCAGAGGTGCCAGGTTGATGCCTGATCCAGGGAAGACCTGTTTTCTATGGGCCTGGGCCACATAACCCAAACCACAATCGAGCCAGATATGGTATGCCATCACATAGACCGTGCCATCTATGCCAGGCCTGGCCCATATCTGGATGACATACGTCTTATCATGCCAGAAGTCAGCCAGCAGTGCCGGCTTGATACCAGATCCGGGCCAGACCCCCTGGCTATCTGGGTAGAAGCTATATTTATGAGTCTTCTCAAATATGCTCCAACTCTTTATCTATAGCCATATTACAAAATAGATACTGTAGTTGTTCCCCTGATTGTTATGCAAGTATCTTTTTTTATCATAATAGCTCATACTCATAATTAAACAGATTAGACAACTACATGTCATAAAGTTATATTTAGCCAGCAAGAAGTTCTGTTCTGAAGAACTTTTTTTGTTTGATCATAATACACATTGTGTTTGCTTGCCTAATCTGCCCAATTGCTGGATAACCTGCTAACATGTTTTAATACACAAGGTAATTTGATTCGTGTGTTTTGGATAATATACAGTCTTGTTTTTAAGAAACAACATTTTAGCCTTTACAAGTGCGTCTCAAACTTTTATTGTGCTATATCTCTGTGACTCAGCTAGTATATGTTGCTAACATCCAGGAACTGTTGAGACGCTCCATGAACCGCCATTGCTATAAATAAAAGAAAAAGAACAAAATGGTCCATTAGAGTGAAGATAACACAACCATCCAGAGCCCCAGCTATTCCTGCAGTTTGTCCAGTGGGAAGGTTCTGGAACTCTCTCAAATATACTAAAAGAGTCTTCCCTTTGTGAGCATATGTGACAAGCTGAGCTGAGCAGGAATAAGGACAGTAGTTTTTGGAAAAGTGAGGTTCATTTTACCCCGAAAAATAAAAACAAACCAACATGAATGACTATATCCTCTTCCTGAGAACCAGCCTATATCCTCTGTAATAGACACTGTTTGTTATTTGAGATACCCTACTAAGTCCTGATGTACTGAATAGAGGACATCCTGGGCTATCCATTGATATCTCATGTGTTTGGGTGGCCTCTTTTAGCTCCAAAGAAAGGAAATCACAAAAAATGTTCAATCAGAATATTTTTTTCTTCGGTTCTCAGGAGGATATCACAAACTGCTTTGTGCCATTGCATTATGTCCTGGAATGAGAGTGCTTCTTAATTTTTTTTTAATGATTAAAATTGCCTATAGACATACAGTGATCATCAGTGGTCCCTTGTCTTCAAGGCAGTTGCCTTCTATACCCTTTTGGTGAAATGGTGGATCGCCTGAAAACCTATTGAAACACATTTAAACTCTGGTACCCACAAAATCTTACTTATTATCTTTAACTACTGGGTTTAGTTTAAGTTACCTCTTTAAAGCCAAATATTTCCTAATCATGGCAAAGAACATCCTCTGAGCAGAAGGGCAGAAAAAAAACAGAATTAATTAATGAGTCCATTAATCAGGCTTACTTCTTGAGCTGGTGAATCTAAGCATGTATTCCCCGTCTTCTTTAACTCACCATTACAGAGTAAATGCTTTTAGTCAATCAGCACAATTCATTCACCCAACCACCTCCTCTTGTTAAGTTCAAAAGTTAATTCTCTACAAGCTCAACTGGTGCAGTAATTATCAGGGGCCACTGAAGCCTTAAACATAAGACACATCTTTGAGCTGGCTGCAACCTTTTTACTCTCACTACACCAAAACAATCAATAGTACTCTCACTGTTATCGGCCAGCTGTAAATATATGTGGGTAACTATGTGGTGATACCAAAGATTTTGAAACACCCACTTCATTAAACGCATCGGTCTCATCCCATTAATGTCCGTGTATTGACAAGTTTAAAAGAGGAGGTCTTGCTGCTGTCGCAGTGTTAACTGTTAGACCAGTAGCTCCTGGTACCGCTTGATTATGTGTCAAGAGTAACAATGAAGAGTCACTTCTTTAACACTGCTCCCACAGGTGGCAAAGTATTCCAGCCATTGGTCTTTTCATATTACGCAGAAGCATTAAAATTCTAACTTTCTTTTTTTATGTTTATAAATGTAAATGTATATTCATGGATCAAATATAGACTATTACTCCGGTGCAAAGTGTTATTACAGATGAATCAGCAAGGTTGTATTTAGTGTTCTTTCTGTCATTTATTTGGATGATTTTTTTTGAAATGTAACATCATCTGCGTATGCCAGTGATGACAAAGGGAAGTAACTACTAAATCTTTGTTAATGTTATATATTTGCTATATTTGCTCATATTCTTTTTTTGTTAATTTCAGGGCACATATTTCAAGTGCTATGACCACAATTCCTTTCAGTGGTAATACCTTGAAGCCTCTGTTAATGTACTGTACGAGAATTAATCATAGTTAAAATAACAGAAAATGAACTTTCTTTTAAAGTCGGATTCTTTAAAAGAAAGGGAGGTTTGGAGTCTTCTCTCACCCCCGTTCTCTGCGGCCTGCTGGAGCGGGGGGGCTAGGAGGAGTTGGCCGTCCGACTGCGGTCTGGAGTGTGGGGCCTCCCTGCTGCTGCGGAGTCGGGGCGGTCTGCCTCTCCCCACCGCAGGGAAAAGGGTAACACCACCTGGGTCTGGGTGCAGTTCCCCCCTCCAGGGGCAAGGGTACCTAGACCCGGTTTGTAGAGTACGCTTGGGGAGTGTGATCGTGTGTACAGCGTCTCTTTATGTCTGTCTCCACGTTGGTTGAGTGTGGAGTAAGTGCATATGAGAGCATGAGGGTGGGAATGGATGTTTGTGTCTGTGTGTGCCTGTATGTCTGTGTCTATATGTCAGGTTGGGTATCAGACGCCACCTCTCTGGGGACATCTCAGGCCCTCCAAGGTTTGGAGGCCTATCTCCACCCACCACCACTTCCCCTGCCAGTGGCGCACTCCCTCAGGTGTCGGTGCGTTGGTGGTTCTTTGTGTCTGGGGATGGGCGTCCGGGTACACACCGGCTCACTCCTTGGCGGCCGCTTATCGGGGCCTGGAGCCTGGGGCTTGCTCGGGCCACTTCGGAGGTGGGGTGCCCCCGGCCTCTCGGCCTGGGGCTCGGTCACTCAGGCACAGCTGGCTGCCGGCGGAGCTCACGGGCGCGTCACTGCAACTCCCCCTGGCTTCTGCTCCGCGGCTGCTGAGTGAGCCCTCATCTGGGACTCTCCTCAGCTCTTACTGGGACAGTGGCGCGGCTGCCCCTCTGTTGGTCTTCCTTGGTCTCTTATGTTCTGGGGGCTCTGGATGTCTGGAGTTTTGATCTCCTCCATACCTGCTTCATGCCCTGGAGGACGGGGCTGTGGCTCCCCACACTCCCTAGCAGATCGTTACATGGAGAAACCTTTGGAATGCAAGCATGCTGATCCACACAGGTATGCACACAGGTGTACACACGGGTATTCACAGACGCGGACTACAGCTTTCTTGGCTGCTGCCTCAAAGCACATTGTGCGCTGTCTATCTTGCGTGCTGCACAATATCATTTATTATTTAATATCTACTGATATCTACTGCTAGCTAGTTTATTGTGATGGTGCCGTTTTTTTTATTATGTTGCTCTTTGTTGTTTGCTTTCTCTTCTGTTTTTTTTCTCCATACAGGTGACCCAGGTGTTTTGTTTTGTTTTCTCTTTCTTCCCCCCCTTCTCACCGTCTCTTCTCCCCTTTGGTTTTCTTTCTCTCCCTCTCTTTCTTTCATTCTTTCTCCCTGTCCTATCCCCCAATCATGTCTGTCCCGTTTGTAGCAACTGAAAATAAAATAAATTCATAATTATAATAAAAGTCAATCAAATGGACCAATATGGCAAGGCCATGATGATCCACTTGGTAAAATAAATCCGCTTGGCATCTTTCTTGGCCTTAAGACAACAATTCTGATGGCTAAAGATCCAAACGGGACACAAAAAAAAAAAAAGTCAGATTCTTAATAGAAAGATTTAATACTGTAAATCGGAAGGGGGGTCGGATGCGGACGGGCAAAATCACAAATTTACTTAAAAATCTTGCAATGAAAGGCCAAGAAGAGCATCATTAATGTGTTACTTATGAATATATCTGAATCACCACATGATTTGAAACATTTCTTTTGATAATTTTTCAGTTAGATAAGCAGTGTAGGGTTGCAGTGGTTAAAAACAGGAGTACATAAGGCCTCAGCTACCTATGAACTGTGTCCTGGTCTTGTTTCTGTCTTTTTTCCTGCTTCTGTCCTTTGCACCATCTTGACTTTCTCAATATTTCTGTCTCCACACACAGAAAGGTACAACAGTAGTATTAGGCTACTTAGGCAAGTTATATGAGATTATAGGAGGTTAAATGAGGCCACACCTCGAGGCCAACGTCAAAAGCTTACGAACTGCTGACTTTGTGAACTTTATTTTGACAGATTACTGTAACATGTCTTCCCATTGAACATTAATTGATGCTGTAGTCTAAGAAAGCAGCTCCTGCAGGGTATACTGACTACCTGCCAACTTCAGCACGAGTAATTGTTTCAAGTCCTGCTTAGCACATGCAGGTTGATAGCAGCTGCATATTAACAGGCTTCAGCCATCATGATATTCACATGAAATGTTTAAATCGAAAAGAATCTCACACAGTTTGCTAAAAAAAAACAAAGAGTAGGCTTTACCTCTAAACTATACAAACGATGAACAATAGAGATGTCACCCATCTCTGAACATTGGAGCTTTGGCTGCTGCCATGTTGGCCTTTTGAAGCCAAAGTGACTATGTTCACTACGGTCTGCTTGGGTCCCACCGAGATAAATTTCATCATCAGACAGTAAGCGTGAGAGTGCATCAGTGTGTCTTCCTGTTTCTTATGGCCATGTGAACTAGTCCACAGAGAGTTTACATAACAATCCACCAAGCATGTTTATGCCCAGGCAGACTTTAAAGAAGTATAACAGGAATGGCTACTCGGGTCTCCAGCTATGCACAACTGAGTTTAATCTAGTCTTAACTTAGCACTCCACCATTATATGTAAACATGGAGCACTAAGTTAAAGTATAATGCATCACACGCCAGGGTGAGTTCTAGTAATTACAAGTCCTTGTTGACATCTAAGCTTGTATTGTCCCATCTCACATACTTCATCGTCCCCATCTTGGTCCTTGAATACAGACCCAACAGCACTGCACTTGAGGTTGCCTTTTATGGACTCTAGTTATGCTTTTAATACCATCCTCCCAGCTGGGCTGCAGGATACAATCTCCCAGTTCAATTCAAGGAAGCATGTGAGACTGGTATGGTTTAGACTTTCAGTGGATCAGCACTGCTTCCCCTCAGGGCTTTGTACTTTATCCTCTGCATATCTCTACACACTAACAGCTGCACCTCCAATCACCACTCCATTAAACTCCCGAAGTTTGCGGTTGACACCACGCTCTCAGGGCTCACCTCAGGTGGGGTTGAGTCTGGAGCAACATGGAGCTCAATGCTATCAAAACAGTAGAGATGATACTGGACTTCCAGCTCCACCAGTTCCCATATTCCAGCATGCCTGTCCAGTGGAGACAATCAAGTCCTTTCACTTCCTGGGAACAATCTCCCAGCACCTAAAGTGGGACCTAAAGATCAGCTACTTCAACAAGAAGCCACTTCCTGCACCAGCTGAAGAAATATAACCTGTCTAAGTCTGTGATGGTACAATTTTAGCTCCTCCATCATTGAGTCTTTCCTCACCTCCTCCATCACCATCTAGTTCGCTGCTGCCACTGCCAAGGACAAAGCCAGACTGCAGTGTGTCGTCCATTTCAATGAGAAGATGATTGGCTGCAATTCCCTACAAGACCTGTACACGTCCACAACGCTAAGATGGGCAACTAAGATTGCTGGCAATCAAATCTTCAGCATGATGATGGCAGAAAGATTGTTTCATATTTTGAAGGCCTTTAAAGTATATATTTGCAACACTGGTTTCTGAGGCATGATGTATGGCAAATATGTAGTGCATTGTTTTGACAGGGGTGTTTTTACTTCTATACTACTATTACAGATATTGTGTATCATTTTTGTTCAATATGTACAATGTTATAGATGTGCAGTGATTTCTGATGAGGTGAAATTCCTGCAACTGTAGTACTTGTGAGGCTCTACAAACCAGTAGTGAGCAAGTCAGTGAATGAATGAGTATTGTTGTATGTTGTTATATTAAAAGGAATCCAATCTGTTCTTTGTTTCCTCAGATAGTATTGAAGATTACATCCAGACAGCTTCTTCTAATGTGGAGTCAGCCAATCAAGAACTCGCCAAGGCCAACCAATACCAGGTAAGCACTGAATCGTCCCATGCTGCAGTGTGCTCCACACCTTGGAGTCATTTTGTTCCATTTTCATTTTGTGTACTTGACTGAGCCTTTTTATTGTAATGCACTCACACGAAGCTTAGCTTGATCAGCCATGCAAACAGGGACTTTGCTAACTAGATTACACAGCTTTATCACATCCCCCACTAGCATAATAACAGAAATGATGCAATTTCATGTCATACTTTACTAGCTTTTGCCTTCAGTTAAAATAATTGTATTTACAGGCAGAAACATAAAATGCCTGCCCGGAGTCTTTTAAAAACACAAATCCATATACAGTATGCAATTCCTATTCTGTGAGCATGTTACTTCTACTAAGATAATTTTATGTTTTATTCTACAAGTGTATTGACTTTGGGAGGAAAATGCATTAACGGACAACAACAGCAGACAGAAATTAAATAGAATTTATTTTTTTACTCTCTGTGGTTTTTGGGCTACAATTTTGACTTCACAGCACATATTGGAGAGAGGTTTTATGAGATGCCCAAGGGCCTGCTTTCACTCTTTCTTTTTGAGGAAATATGTGTGTATTCTGCCATTTTGTCAGGGACTATCTCAGTAGGCCAGAGCTCTGTTTGGCTCTTTGCTGTGTAGGGCCCAGGCTATGGTAAATAATGTATCGACTGAAGTGTCTCTGGGTTAATAAAGGATATACCTTTTCCACACGTGCGACATATCTCTCTAGAGGTGCATCCAAAGTCTCTACCCATATAATTCGACAGACAAGCACATGTATTCTGATTGTTGACTTTTAGATTTAGGTAGAAATCTATCTGGAAATTGTTTTCAGTCTGGTATTGAAATGATATTTCCTTTGAATCATGGTTTGACCACTGGGCTAAACTTTCGTTTTGTGATAGTCACATGAATTTTTAACAGCAGCTTTAATATGAAAACAACCGCTGGGCACTTTCCAATGCCTGCCACGACTGCAGTGCTTTCTGTCTGTCTCTACATACTGCCGTTCGACTTGCAAGTGAACAAATGAGCGAATGGCAACAGCTTTCTCATTAATTGTCATTTCATTATCTCAAGGAGAGCTGAGCTGTGACCGAGCTCGCGCTGAGCAATTTAGCTCTCAGCCAATCCTGACAGCCTCTGTCTTAGCAGAGGCAGAGCAGCTAAAAGGAAGCAAAACAATAAAGGAAGAAGACGGAGAGAGAGACAGACAAGCAGACGCTCTCATCGCTGTCCCATGGCAACTCTCATCTGTGGAGAACACTGGCAAACAGAGCTGTCACCGAGAAGTCATATATCAAAGTACTGTTAATGACAGCAGCATTTTCATCAAATGCATAAATATCTATAGTCTTGCATCATTCGTGCACTGTCAATGGTGCAATCTCTGTATGTGGTTGAAACACATCCAGTGTCTGTATATGTGTAACAGTTTGTACTGTATGCATTATCTGCTCATTGCAAGATTTTACTGACTTCACTGATTTCACTTTTATTTACTGCTGTCGCTGTTAACCTACCAAGTGACACACTAACAGTGCGCACACACAGTCTGTCTGTGCTTCCACTTCATCTGATGGTTTGTCTGCTTTTAGTCTTCACCAGCTTTCAGTGCATTTGTCTTTGACAGACCCTTTCCAAATGTCATCTCACAAAATTTACTTCTGTATTCTTATGCTTCAACCAAGCACTAAACTCTGAAGGTGAAAATTCAAACTAAACACCAGTTCCTTGAATGGCCACTTGAGGCTGGCTGCAAAAGTGGATCAATCCACCTTAAAATGGACATGAAATACTACATGTGTCCTGACAATCACAAGTGCTTTCTAACTTTCACACTCCAATGGATGCACCAGAAAGCAACTTAGGGTTAGTATTATGCCCAAGGATATTTGGCATGCAGATTGTGGAAGCCAGGAATTGAACCACCAACCGTCCCAACCAGCAACTGACCTGCTCTACCTCCTGAGCTACACCAACCCCGCACTTACATTTTGGTATTTCCTCAAGTATGAAGTTCTACTCAATGAAAAACAAGGACATGAGGTTTCCATGGTTTGTGCATGGGAAAAGAGAATTGAATGAATGCTTTATTGGCCATATGCAGGTTGCCCCGCAGAGGAATAGATTTACACACGCAACAAAGACTTACACACGCAACAAAGACATCACATGGGAATACAGTCGGAGATCGGCAGCATTACAGAGAAAACACTGAAAAAGTACACAGCAATGGGAAAAGTACAACAGGAAAAAAAGAGACCTCTTCTCACGCTGGGCACCTATGGGAGGACAGCATGAGAACAGGAAACAAAAAAAAAACTCCTCTGCAAAGAGAGCACATTAATGTCCACATCACAACATTAGAGCACGTGACAAGCCACAGGGGTTGGATGGGGGGGGTAATCCGAAGGAACACAGCAGTCGTCCTACACAGCGCTACCATTTCAGCGCGGCACGCAGACCCGCCGTCTTCCCCCACAGGAAACAACCATCGAAGGCGTTTGGAAAGGGAGGGGGATGAGTGCGGGCTTATCAATGTAAGTATATGTCTGTGCGTGTCCAGAGTCCAGCTGAGACAGTGTCCTTCGCCCTATCAGGCTAAGTAAACAATCTGCCAGCCAACCCAGGTGGCCTTGCATGGGATGGGAAGAATAGTCATCACACAGTCGTTATCAGGGAGTTGTTTTGGTCGGCTCTAGCCTTGGGCCTGAGCAGCTGACGCCGTGGTGTCTATATGTTGAATATTGCTGATTTCTCCTTTATGCGAGCAGCTCGAATTTAGCACTCTGACACTGGTCTCTCGATCTCCCGTTGGAGAGCCGCGAGCCTCCCCATGATGGTATCAAACTTCTGTTCCGTGGTGTTGTCATTCTTTTGATTCTGAGACCCCACAACTGCAGTGATCCGTTCTGCAATGTGATCCAACTTTCGCTCAAGGGTGTCATTTTGAGCAGGCCCCTCTCTGATGTATCCCATCATACGCTCAATGGTGTTAGTTTGAGTCTTCACGGCAGCTGTAAGCGTCTCCAAGGTGCTAACCATGCTGCGTTCGGTGTGAGAGGTCGCGCCTCGTCCCATCGCTTCAATTCCAGCCTGGGGGGGGGGTTTGAACAGCTGGTTCCGCTCTCTTATTTCTCCGATAAGTCAGGGCCAAGCCAGCTCCGATCAGCAAGAACCCTGTTATCATGGTTCCGAATAGGTAGATATCTTCAGCGTCCTTGATCGACAGTCCTGCCAGGCACAAGAGCCTCTATTTCTGCCGCCCATCCATCGTGTATCCGGCAGGGAAAGTCCCTCCAGGGCACTCGGGCTCTCCCGAGCCCAGACTTCTCGTTGAGAAAAGGGTGTCAATAGCATTCAGAGACCAGTTGATCAAATCCATAATTCTCTTTTAGGTTTTAGAGAACGACAGTGAGAGACTGTTCGAGGGAAAAGTAATGCGCACGAGACATATTCTATTGCTTAAAATAGTACTGCTCTGTCAGCTGATTGCGCCGCTCAGCCTGTAGACCTAAACCAGTGAGGAAAAATCAAACAGGGAACTGACAATGTCAGACTGGTAACTAGCTTGTCGGTCGGGTGAACCACAGTGCGCCTGACTCAAACAACTCTCCTCCACACAGTCCCCATTTATAAAGGGCCCCACAAACCAAAAGGTTGATTTTCCACTTTCAGTGTAGCTAGCCAAACAGCAAAGAACTACTTACTGCTTAAGTAACAGAGAGTAAACGTGGACAGTATATCTTTGGTTTCTTAACATAAAATGTATTTCTGCAACCAGGGGCAGTACAAAAGTGACCCCCTTACACTGCATTTTAGTTTTAGTGTCCTTTTTTTTCCACTGAGCTACCAGCTCTGTCACTAGTTAGTTAACATAAACCAATATAAGGCTACTAGTAGCAACCATCCAGCATCCAGCTTCACAGACAGTGTTAAATCTATGACAGCTTTCTAGAGTATGGTTCCATGGTCAAAATTATCCTCACTATATGTAGTATTTTATGTTCACTTTTAAGTTCTCCAGGTCTCTGACACATCTAAGTAGCCAATCACATGGCAGCAATTTGTGTGTTTTAGATTTTAGACATAGTCAAGACATTTAGACGAGGCATGTAGACATGGTCGTTCCAGCTTGTTTTCTGGAACATCAGATCTGTGGCCATCTCTGTTCAGAATCAGAATCAGAGTCAGAAAGACTTTATTTATCCCCAAGGGGCTATGAACATACAACAGAGCAGCATGACGTTGAAGATAAAGACAGGGCATAAACAGGCAATAAGAGTGGGATACAGTATATACACAGTTTTAAAATTAAAGTGACTGAAAGGTGAATAAATAACTGTAAGTGAGTAAAAGTGAATAAAGATGTTAATCTCCTATTTAATTTATTTAGATCATGCTCTTTTGGTAATAAGGGTTATGAAAGAAATCATGAAAGAAAATACTGTCCACACCATTTCACACCAGTCTGAAGTGTTGACATTGTTGAATAGCTCTAGTCAAATGATTCCATGCTGTGGTTTAATTTCAAATTTTGACCTTACTATCAAGATTTCGCAGTAGGAATTGAGACTTGACGATCAATAGAGGGAATAAAAAATGTAAATTAAAGAAAACTAAATATACTAAATGTAAAGGTGTAGACTTTAACTTTTTGTAATTCAATTTCAATTTAATTCAATTTTATTTAGATAGCGCCAAATCACAACACCAGTCGGCTGGGGGCATTTTACACATTTTTATACTGTAAGGTAGACCATATATACAGAGAAAACCCAACAATCATACGAAAGCAAGCACTGTGGTGACAGTGGGAAGGAGAAACTCCCTTTTAACAGGAAGAAATCTCTGGCAGGACCAGGCTCAGGGAGGGGCGGGCAAGTGCCGTGACTGATTGGGGTGACAGAAGGAAGACAGGATAAAGATATGCTGTGGAAGAGAGACACAGATTAATAACAAGTGATGATTAAGTGCAGAGAGGTCTGTTAACACATAGTGAGTAGGAAAGGTAACTGTAGAAGAAACACTCAATGCATCATGGGAATCCCCCAGCAGCCTACACCTATTGCAGCAAAACTAAGAGAGGATTAAGGGTCACCTGGTCCAGCCCTAACTATATGCTTTAGCAAAAAGGAAAGTTTGAAGCCTAATCTCAAGTAGAGATAGTGTTTAGAAGCTGGTTCCACAGAAGAGGGGCCTGAAAACTGAAGGCTCTGCCTCCCATTCTACTTTTAAATACTCTAGGAACAACAAGTAAGCCTGCAGTGCGAGAGCGCAGTTAATTAAAACATTTAGAATACAAGAATAAGAGGGAGTGGGCACATATTGTTCACATAAAGTCATTGAGTGATCACAGAAATCACGTACAAGCAGAGAGCAGCACCCTGCTGAACTCAAATTTTAGGCCGTTTGCTCAACCTAGCAGTCATCACAGTGCAGTACTTCCCTGCAGTAGAAATGAGACTGTGGTAGCATGCAGATGCTACGCAGATTATATGCAAACTGGACAAGTCTGTTGCATCCAAATGATTCTGATTTACTAACATGCACACGAGTGCACAGCTCTAATAGTGCATAAACTTTCTTCTTTTTTGCCCAGGGCAAGAGTCCATGTACATATTAGTAAATGAAGGCCATTGTTCTCTATGTCTACTTCAACAGAAGAAAATACATTTATGGTTGTGAACAGAGTGCATTTTGTTGTTGGATTCTGTGCTTCAGTTAAACAATTCATATTTGAGGAGTTAGGAGGTCTGCCCACTGTTGAAATCACAGACATTTTACTACACCACATCCTTTCCCACGATAGGTTCAGATAGGTCCCCACTGTGTCACCAGCTAAACACAACAAAAATAGAGACAGACTTTTTTTCTGATCCTGTAAAAGTACATACATCAGAATACCAGGAACTGCATGAAACTAATATATAGCACCATGATCTGAGTCAGGTACAGCAGCTAGTTATCCGTTAGTGGGTGTTAGATCTTCACCATCACTCACTATTTCAAAAGGTAGTATGTTGAATTTTTTAAGTAAAAGTTAGAAACTGCAGATGCTTGCATGCCAACACCAATATTGTTATCATAAAAAGATTGAGCAGGACACAGAGGAAGAAGTGGGAGATGCAAGTGGGCACTTAAAGCCAAGCCTGATTGTTGCTGAACTCCTTGATGCACCAGTGCACAACACCAGCAATGGTCAATTAAGAGGGGTTGTCATTTTCTTCTGGTGTCCCGCCTTGTCAACTCGCTTTACATTGAAAATAAATTGAATCTATATCTATTATGTAGAGGCAGATTACTCTCCCCTCTGCAAGTGTCTCTAGTTGCTGTGATGTTTTATCACCTCATCTGTGTTCAGCGGAGCACGATGAACTCTGATTGTTGACGGTTGTACAAGAAGGTTTATAATTACTAATAAAACATGTGTTATTGCAATTCAGTGAGCAAAAGCTAAAGCCGTTTAAAAAGTGGAAAGACTCACACAATGACTGAACCATTATTGACTGGAAAGGGGATGTTCACGCCAATGATGATGTCATTGTTAAGACTTATAACTCCATCTGTCTTCAGATTTGAAAATTGATCTCCCAGTGAGCACCTACTTTCTCTGACTCTCAGAAAATCAATGCACAGTTTTCCTCTGGCTAAACTGAGAACAGTATACAATGCTGGCTATCGTGATCATAGGAGGACCAATAGAAGAGGGAAGAAGAAGACATACAAAGGGATGATGCTTGGTAAATGAATGGACCTATCTATATGTATACACATCTAAAGTGGTTTTCACAAGTAAAGTAAAGAAAAACTAATCACAGCATTCCAAATCTCAGCGATCACTGCACTTGGACTGAAAGGATGTGCCAATGCTGCCAGGAAAACTGGCTTTTTGCTCACTCTTCCTTTCAGTCCCTCTGGACTCTTTATGTCACTTTGAAGGATATGGAGTGGAAATAACAGTGTTTGAAGTTAACCAGGTTGATGCCAGTGACACTCCTATGGCTCTGCCCCAATCAGCCACAGCTGGGCTGAGCATTTAAAAAAGAGAGCGAAAGCCTAACTACAAATAAAACATGGATGCATTTCGGAAATGTTTGTGAATACAAATTTTTTTATTGGATCTAAAAATATATGGAACGTAACCAGTGAATGTGGAGTACAGTATAGCTTAAATGACTTATCATCCACCAGACTGCTCGCAACTTGGTCGGGTTAAAGGTTTTGGCATAAGCAAAGTTCATCATCGCCTTTTACAGACACAAAAAATGTTTAATGGCAGTCTTGATGTAAGGTTATGGTTCTACACAAAGAGAGGCAATTCAATCAACACTGAGGCTGCAAACCCCAGCAATGAGACTGCGTACACAAAGATGATTGACTGGTCGGATTTGTCTGTCAAAATTAAATGTTATGATGTATCTTTTGTTGAAATTTGATACGGACGTTTCCCTTCTCATTGCTCTTGGCTCTTGGTGTGTGAGTGCAGTGTGTTGGGTGTGGCAATGTGTCAACTGAATTTTGAATCTTGGAAGCTAAATTAGTAACTTGTGAGCATGTAAGAACTAAGGGAGAAGTTTGCTCAAAAATTCTTCTAGATCAGGCAGATTCATGCATTTGAATTGATTTTTATTTCTGACACCCATCCTCCCAGAAATGGTGCCTCTCTCTGTCACAAACCAGAGACCTTTTACATGGTAGCTGAATGTGTTAACCACTACATTATGGATTATATTAAATGTATAGAGGTTGTTGTGACTCATCCTCCTCTGACTCAGTGAAGCAGCTTCTGCACTCTTGTTCTATGGCAGACAAAATGCTATGCAGGCATGGGGTGGATTTTCTTTCTTTTCTTTTCAAGTTTAGAATTGAAAGTAAAGGAACAATTCATATTTACAGATACTCTGGCAACAAACTGCTGCCTACAGAACTTTGATTAATAGAAAATCCCCAGTCAAAGAACCTAAGAAAAAAATAAGACTCTCTCAGAGGCAGTCATGCTGTTTGACTGACATGTGATCTTTGGAAAACACTGCACTAGAGCAGAAATCAGGTCTGAGCCACAAAGTATGAGGACAAACTGAAAAGAACACAGACAGCAGCGATTGATTGCTTAGCAGTAACATTTCAGACAACAGACTAGAAGACAGAGAAGAGTTATAGATTACCAATTTGTGTGAAAAGGTTGCATTGCTGTCCTGTGAGACGTAAACATGCCTTACATCACTATTTGTATGTTACTGTAGGTTTGTACACTGTTTCTTTTGCATGTGTGTCTACTCGTCAAGATGTAGTATGACATTGAAATTCTGTCTTGCTTCCAGAAACTCATTTCTACCTCGACTGTGACTTTGGTTTCTACAGCTCTAGGAAGCAAATGTCAGCTGGGTTGAAAGCCACAGTACAGTGACTCTCAATGACAGCAGCAGCACAGAGACTGCTGGTGCTTGACTCTGTTTGACTCCTACACACTCATGATGTGAAAAGCCTTATAAAGCAAGGTTTCCCCCTATTGAATCCAGCATAACTGTACACACTGCACATCACTGTGAGATTAGTTCACCTTGCTTGCTTAAGGTTAACCCTCAATAGCAGTGATGAAGGCTTCATTGTAAGTCAAGAAAAGCTTTAGACTAGCTTTATTATATTCTCTAACAGCTTAGTCGAATGAGCTGTGTCACTATAAATCGTATCTGTTATCTGTTTAAACAAAGACAGCTGAAGCAGCTACTCAGACTGGCTTCTCTGAGGCAACAGGCAGGAAATTACCAGTAACCAGTACCAGTGTTGGGAAGGTTGCTTTTAAGATGTATTCCACTACAGATTACAGAATACATGCCCCAAAATGTAGTTTGTAACGTATTCTGTTAAGTTACGTGAGTAACATACTCTGAATACGTTGGATTACTTAATATATTGGTCATGCTTTTCACAACTACATGAATGTACAATTGCTGTGTGATTTATTACTATTGCTGAACCGAACATGATTATTTGCAGCTAGCAGGTTGTTAATTCTATCCATCAAGTCTAGCTCTCTATGCACTAACCTCAGCTAACACCAGCTAACAATGTTACCTCGGTTGCGAGTAGCCTTCAGTAATAGTCATAAATCACACATCAATAGTACATCGAAGATACTGATGTGGCACATAACCCTGGTAGCTACCACAACTAAAACAAGCTAGTTGCAGTAGGCTAAGGTTAGTTTTTTTTTTTTTAAAGAACTTACTTCCAGATGTTTCTTTAGGTTGGAGTCTTTTGATGCTGAGAGCAGGTTGGTTGCTGGTGTTGTGCCAAAAAGTGATTGTCTCCCAAAAACTGATTTCCAGTGTAGCTGTGTGTTGTTGTTTTTGTGTGTGTGTGTAATATCGTTACGTATGTTGCTAAATAGACTTTGGTGAACAGGTATTACAAAGGGGTTATATATAAAATTAAAAAATTACCTGTTTCTCAAGTATCTTTGTAACTGTGTTACAATCAGCTCCTTTTTGTCCACTTAAAATATGTTTACAGAACTATTTTTGCATTTGTTGCAATTTTAGCTGTCCTCTTGGCCAGATTACTATTAAAAGAGACATTTTTAAAGTCAACAAGATTTTTTTTTAACTGCATAAATAAAGAATACATAAAATTCACTGCCACAAATTGATTGCAGCTTCTACCTTGTTACAGGAATGTTGTTTGTTGCTCAAGATGACTCATGAGGGATACATTTGACATATGTTTCACATATTATAGACCAACAAGTTATTTATAGCAGTTTAAATACAAACGATCAGTTTTTGGCACAACACTGACAGATTTCGCCCATCCCTTTCTTCTTTAAATGTAAAGTGGTGTTGGAATTTCCAAGTAAGAAATGCATTCCTGCTTGTGCACTCCTGGCTCTGTTGTGCTGGCTCCAGGTCCATTGCGTAACTGACACCACCAACATTAACAGGACGCTTACATTAGAGCCTCTTATTGCGTGTTTGTTTGGGTTTCTTGGAATGCGTGGAATTACCTAAATTAAAGAGGGGATAGCCTAACATATGAAACAGAAAAAGATCGCAGTGTAATCCATTTATATCAACAAAGTAGCTGTATTGTAATTATCACCTATTTAAATGGTAACTTTTACGGAATACAGTTACTCATATTTTGTGTTTTAAATGCGTAATGCCAGTACATGTATCCCATCACTCCCCAACACTGACCAGTACATGACCATGTCTAGGCCCACAAATCAACTAGATCAGGAAATACTGAACCCCAGATTGCACACACCCCAGGTGTGTGAATGTGGTGAACAAAGTTTGTAATGTAAAATTCTTTGAATGCTCAGTGAGAACTGGAAAAAAAAACTTCATTAACACAAGTCTATTAACATGTAGACATAGCTTGATCCAATTTTATTTTTATAATTGAGAAAAACACGGCATCTACCAGCAGCTTCCCACCTCCATGGTCGATGGTATGTCTGAAAACTGTGCTATCTCACATGATATTTTGTTTGGTACTGATTGCTAAGAGTAGACAAAGGTGTGATCAGCATCTATACCTGAATTCTTTGTCACACATACTGCCCAACTTATCAACATATAGAGATTGTCTTGACATTTCTTTCTTAACAGATCTACGGTTGTGAAACCAGTATTGGTCCTGTCAAGGAAATTTGGAGTCCCTTTATTCAAAAACTGTTAATATTTTGAATAATGCTTCTGGTGTGTTGTTGCAAAGAATAAAGAGTGTACAAGTACATGACAATATTTATGAAAAATGAGCAGCAATATGCTACGTTGCTGTGAATAGTTGTGATCAGTATGCATGAGTCCATAGAGGAGATAAAGATATAAATCTAAGTAAGCATACATTTGGTCCCCTTTTAAACAGTGTCTAAAGTTAATGTTGACATGTTTAAAAACTCCAGGAGGAAAATGAGCTTTTTCATGCATTATTCAACAAAAATATAAGAAATAAAAGAAATATGTTCTTCTAGATGAGACTAGTCTGAGTTTGGCTTGTTCTTCAATGCAATATTTTTTCCCTCTCAAATCCCACCTCAACCTTTCACCGGATTCAAAGTATGGATATGACTTGGCCATCCAGTAACAAGCCATTCCTCCTGGATGGTTCTTGGTCAGTTTCTTGTGTTTTGTTATAATTCTGTATTATGGTTTATGTTCTGATTCTCTATTTGTTATTGTTGTTGTTATTAACTGGTGTTTCGGTTTAATTGTTAGGTTTTGATTCTGTGCTTCTCAGTGTCTGTGCCTCTGTCTCTGTCCTGGTCCCACGTCTCTATGTTCCCTCTGTTGCCATGTCTGTAATGTTGTGTCTCTTAGTCTGTGTCCGTGCGCACTTGTCATATTTCCTGTTTTACTTTGATCATCATGTGTGCTTTGTTATTGTGTCTAGTTTTACCTCCCTTGTCTTGTACTGCTTAATTTTTCTCAGCTGTTTGCCTCCTGTCTCGCGTTCCCCGATTACTCTGCTGTGTATTTTAGTCCTTTGTCATTCACTGCTTGCTGTCATGTCATACACAGTGTTGCCAACTTGCCGACTTTGTCGCTATATTTAGCGAGTTTTCAGAGCAACTTTTTTTTCTGAAAAGCAACTAGCAACAAATCTGGCGACTTTTGCTGGTGTTATTGGAGACTTAATGACATACTTTTTGATGTGAAAGCACATATCGCTCTCAACAAGCAGCGGGTTCTGCCATGGGCACCTTGCCAGTGCCAAAGCGTTCACAGTCCTCACGCACCAGTCGCTCCCAGCTGCTGTCAGAGCAGATGGTCTCTGCAGATCAGGTTTCCATAACACAACCTGACACAGACAACTATTCACACCAATTTAGAATCACAGATTATCCTAATCAAATGCAAGTCTTTGGACTGTGGGATGAACTGGGGTACCTGGAAAGAACGCATGCAAACGTGGAGAGGACATGTAAATTCCACAGAAATGCTCCCACAGTGACAGTCCTATTGGTAATCATCCATCCATTTGCTCCCGCTTATCCTTTTCAGGGTCGCGGGGGGCGCTGGAGCCTATCCCAGCTGTCATAGGGCGAGGAGCGGGGTACACCCTGGACAGGTCGCCAGTCTGTCGCAGGGCTAACACACAGGGACAGACAACCATTTGCACTCACATTCATTCGCACATTCACACCTAGTGGCAATTTGGATTATCTAGTTAACCTATCCCCACAAGCTGCATGTCTTTGGACGGTGGGAGGAAGCCGGAGTACCCGGAGGGAACCCACACAAACACGGGGAGAATAGGCCTGATGTTGGAATTGAACTCAGGACCTTCTTGCTGTGCGGCAACAGTGCTAACCACCGTGCCACAGTGCTGCCCCTATTGGTAATCAGTCTGCTAAATTAACACCTATCATGTCCAAAAACACTTTTTTTGACCACTGTGGAAGCCAAATGGATATTCTTTGACTCTTTGAAAGCACTCTGCCGGTGACATCTTTCTGAGGTTTGGGTGTGTCTGAGGGCTTCCTCTCCTATTTGCTTCTTCCGCTGCTTAGATCTTTTTCATGATTTTTCATGTGTTTGAATAAACTAGTGGTATTTCAGATAGCCTTCACACACACAAAGCTTGCAATGTTTTCATTTACAACTGTAAAATCTCTCTGCAGGACACTCCTCTTGGACTCTACCATCATGCTCTGCTGTGAACATATGTGTGCTTAGCACCACTGAGTCACGTGATGGCAAGAAAACAAAACACAGGGAAACAAAGTGTGCATGCAAAATGTGAGAGGAGCAGTGTTTGCATAGGGATGTCTAATTTGAGAAACTAAAACTAAAGCTTCAACCCCATTAAGCTAGTTTAAGTCCTGTACCAATATCAGTTAAATCAGTGGTTGAATATACATAGAAGGCTTCCCATTACATATTGTCCCAGGAAAGTGTAGCAGAAGCAATGGCCACTGCTTGCCACTGTGAATAATAAAAGTGACACAGAAACAGGTGAGTCATAACCAGTGATGAGATAGTCCTCAGGAGTAACTGGTCAGACTTATCTTTGCTTACATTAACATCAGCAAAAACAATGTATGCAGGGGTTTGCATGGCCAAATAGCAAGTAGATATAATCTAGATATAATATCTAGATGGTCCATATGTTGCACCTTTAATGTTACTTTTAACAATAATGTATTGTTTCATTGAATTATAAATGCTGTCTACTTTAATACTGTGGTAAAATCTGCAGTATCCAGCAAACTGTTCTGTTTGAACTTTCCCATTTTCTTACGTTGCTGAGGTTAGAGAGAAGCCTCAACCATTTGTCTACCATAGGTAGACAAAATAACAGTCTTTTTAAAAAACAAAAACAAATGGCCAATCAATAAAAGGCCAAATATGCTGATGTTTTTCAGGCTTTTTGTTTCACTATTGACAATGGCTGCCTCCTCCCAGTGTGCCAGGATTGGCCATGAAGTCTGTTTTTATTTGCTGCTCCTCTTAAATATCATAATCAGGGTGACTGCATGGGACTCTGAGTTTTATGTAAATGACATATAAGCCGATTACAAGTGAGGCAGTTCCGCTGTAAACATTATTTATTTTATGGACTTCCAATTTTCCCGACCAGATGCGATAAAGTGAGAATACTATTATGGCCATTATCACTGCATTGCATTATTGTTGTATTATGAGGATATTTCTCATGTCACACAAGGTAAGTAGTTTTTCTCCCAGAGACACTGGAAATTTGTCTTCCATGTGAGAGAGGCAGAGATAAGACAGATTGTTGATTTGTATGGCAGTGCTATCAGCTTTAATAGTTCTGATGTGTTTTTTCTATATTCTCCCTGGAACAAAGGGCCGTTCTAGAAATGTTTTATGGTTGTAGAAAGTGTCATGGGGCTACAGAAATATTGGAAAGGTGAATAAGCCATTCTTATTTCTCTCCTCTAAAACTAATATCTCCTCCTTCACCTTGACCAGCACTGCTGACCTTCATACAGACAAGTGGGATTTCTCATACGGGGATAGCAAACGACTGGGCTGCAACACATGCAAAATAACGACAAGTCTTGAAGGCTGTTGAACTAGAGAATGCAACAATATTCCCTATTAGGGTAAATAGAGTGCGTTTTCATACTGTTTCCTCAAGGATGAGAATTAATATCTGACGAAATAACTTAAAACTTGTGGTTTTAAATAACAAGGAGGATTTTTTTTATTATATGTTTATATATATATA
>NW_005187565.1:486726-496475 GCF_000239375.1 Pundamilia nyererei
ATATTTATTATTACTACACAGCATCAATTTATGAGACTAAATAGGCTTTAGTAAGTTTTACTATGACCTTTAAAGATTTCATCACATTGATTTCCTCAATATTCAAAACGGCACCTGCTTTCAGTCCAGTCAACAATGCCAGAACTAGTTGTTCAGTGTCATTTTAAAATATTGATGCTCAGAGATGAAAATGCCTAAGAGAAAAAGTGCAAGTTAGAGTTCAAACGGAGCAAGAAAGCACTCATGAAATGTGTTGTACGTGACAGGCTGTACAAGACAGTGATAGAGGACTCAGGGGAATCATTTCTCGTCTTCCTGACACAGGTCACTGATGTAGTTAAAAAGCTCAGTGGAAGCACCTTGCCCAAGGTGCAAGAGTAAACCCTGGATTTGCACTTTACTTTTACACACGTACTGCAGGTGTTTTTGAAGAAATCCTATGACCATATCTTCAAAGGTCTTATCTGGAGGGTGCTTTGATTATATGGTGCTGCAGTTGTAAACATGGTATTCTTTGTAGCTCTTTCTTAGTGGATGTTGAATTCCGCTAAGTTTGATCTTTGTCACCTCTTGTATTTGTGATTTTAATGTACAGAAATTTGAGGTACAAGCACAAGATGTGAGGACCTGCTTTGATAACTTCAGACTTGCATCTCTGCTTTTATGCCAATAATGTGGTTCTGCTGGCTTTGTCAGCATGTGACCTTTATTGTGGTTTACGTCAGTTTCCAGCCAAGTGTGAAATGGTCAGGATGAGAGTTAGCACCTCCAAGCCTTAGACCAGTGTTCTCTGTCAGAAAAAGATTAATTGTTCCCTATGAGATGTAAGGGAACTGTTGCGTAGTGTGGAAAAAGGAAAGCTGATGCATCAACTGTTTTGTTTGCTTGTCAGATGCAACTGAGCCTAATCAAAAGTGACCCTGCCCTGCCCTGACAAGGTCACAGCTAAATCATTTCAATTATATATATATACAGAGATAAGTTCTTAAAGGTTTCCAAAGCTACTCATGAATAACCATTTTTGGTCTGAGAACGCCTCAGTATTTCCAATGATGAGCTGTGGTGTGCGCCTGTTTCATTTGCTCCCACTGCAACCTGGATGTAAAAGAGCAGTAGCAAAACTTATATAGATGGGTCTCTTAAAGGCGTTGAAGCCCTCATAGTATTGCATCACCCCAACAGAACACTTCAATCTCTGACTCTGGTTTACTTGTAGGTCTTAGGATATTTAAAAGTAGTATGTGAGGCAGGGAGCTGGTTCCCTCTTCTGAAGAACCAGCCCCCTGTTTGGATTCAGGAGGCAGACATTAGTACTTAGACCTTAGTTAGGGCTGGATCAGGTGAACTTGGCGCCTCCCATAGTTATGCTACAATAGGCCTAGGCTGTTGGGGTCTTCCCATGATTAAGTGTTTTTTTTCACTTGCTCTATGTTTATACACCACTCTGCATTTAATCATTAGTTATTATTAATCTCTGGCTCTCTTTCATGGTGTGTTTGTTGTCCTGTCTTCCTCCCCTCATCCACAACCAGTCGTGGCAGATGGCTGCCCCTCCATGAGCCTGGTTCTGCTAGAGGATTCTTTCAGTTACAAGGAGTTTTCACTTCCCAAGCGCTTGCTCATAGAAAGTCTTCTGATTGTTGGTAAATGGACTGATTCTTAGTGCTTTTCTACTCTCCCAGAGTACTCAGAGCGCTCTATACAACATGCCACATTCACCCAATCACAGCCATTCTCACAAGCACTTTATCTGCACACATTATTACTGCATGCATCGGAGAGTTGAGGTTAGTATCTTGCTCAAGGATACTTGACATGCAGACTGGAGGAGCCAGGGATCAAACCACCAACCTTCCGATCAGTAGGAAGGTGGTCTGCTACAGTTTTGTTTTCTCTGTATCATTGTAGGGTCTTTACCTTACAGTATAAAAGGCGACTGCTAGTGTGATTTGGCGCTATATTAATACTGACTGAATTCAATTGATTTTAACTGACGTCTTCCTCAAAGAATCAGTAAAGGCCCAATCAAGTGGCTTTATTGTCCACCATATACAGTGGTACAGTACACAGTGAACCGAGACAGCGTTCCTCCAAGACCATGGTACTACATATAACAAAAAATCAACACATACGGTGCAAGTGTGCAAAAATTGCAAAAAACAGTGCAACACCAGACAGAACAGAACAATACTGACACAAGACAGTGCAATAGAAAAGTGCGACAATGACAGTGGAGACTGAGCATTGTGCAAAAAGTACTTGAGGTATGGAATGTATAATGGTGTGTGAGTGTGTGTCAGTCCAGTTGCTGAGTGTTCAGGAGTCTGACGGCTTAGGGGAAGAAAGAGTGTGTGTGAGGGGTGTGTGGGGTCCTCTGCAATGCTGGTGGCTTTGTGGCTGCGATAAGTGTCTGTAATGGAGGGAAAAGAGGCTCCAATGATCTTCTCAGCTGTTCTTATTATCTGCTGTAGGGTCTTGCAGTCCAACATGCTGCATTTTTTATACCAGACAGTGATGCAGCTGCTCAGGATGCTCTTAATAGTCCCTCTGTGGAAGGTCGTGAGAATGGGTCGTGAAGGTGATCTTTTCTCAGCTTTTGTAGGAAGTACAGATGCTGTTGGGCTTTCTTAGATATGGGGCTAGTTTTGAGGGACCTCGAGAGGTTCTTCGCCAGGTGAACACAAAGGAATTCGGGGCCCTTGATGACCTCCACATTGATGCTCTCCTGAAGTCGACAATCATCTCTTTTGTTTTGTTCAGAGACAGGTTCTTGACTCTACACCAGTCCGTTAGCTGTTGCACCTCCTTTCTGTATGCTGACTTGTCGTTCTTGCTAATGAGACCCACCACAATCGTGTCATCAGCAAACTTGATGATGTGGTTCAAACTGTGTATTGCTGCACAGTTGTGAGTGAGCAGAGTGAACAGCAGTGGGCTGAGCACAGTGCTCAGTGTAGTAGTGTTGGAGATATAGTTACCAAGCTGGACTGACTGAGGTCTGTCCGTCATAAAGTCCAGGATCCAGGTGCAGAGGAAGGTTTTCAAGCCCAGCTGGCTCAGTTTTCAATTAAGGTGCTGAGGAATTATTGTGATGAATGCTGAACTGAAATCTATGAACAGCATTTGTATATACATGTCCTTGGCGTCCAGGTGGATGAGAGCCAGATGTAGAGTGGTGGCGATGGCATCATCTGTTGACCGGTTGGGGAGATAGACAAACTGTAGTGGGTCCAGTGCGGGTGCCAGCAGGGTCTTAATGTGCCTCATGATGAGTGGATTCTCTGGCCGTACGAGCACTTTTCTGCTCTGATGGCTTGAGATGGTTTGATCCTCGATGTTCTCAGGGCCGCCTTGTCACCTGCTCCGAAGGCAGAGTCTCAAGTCTTTATAAGTTCATGCACCTCTGCAGTCATCCGCAGTTTCTGGTTGGAGCATGTTATGATAATCTTGGAGATAGTGACATCATTGATGCACTTGCTGATGTAGCTGTGTACTCCTCTAAGTTGGTACAGTCGCCATTTGTTGCAGCCTCCCTGAACATGTCCCAGTCAGTGTGCGCAATACAGTCAGAGATGGCTCCTGCACACCAGGTTCTCACCTGTCTCGGAACTGGTTTGCAGCGTCCGACGAGTGGCCTGTATGCCAGAATTAGCATAACAGACATGTGATCTGAATATCTGAGGTGGGGGCGGGGCTTCGCTCAATACACTCTGGGAGTGTTTGTGTATACAAGATCCAGCACATTTCCCCCTGGTCGCAAAGTCCACATGTAATTTCAGGAGCACTGACTTGACGAGAATAAACAGTCCATCGGGGTGTGAGTTCTGCAGCTCGCAGAGCGCCTCTTTAGCACTAGCCCTGGGTGGAAAGTACACTCCTGTAATGAGTACAGTAGTGAATTCCTGAGGTAATAAAAAGTTACAAACCAGCGATAAGCAGTAATTAGAAACTAGCACAGAGTTCTTGGACCATTCCATGTTGCTGTAGACACACAAGCCACCACCGCAAGTCTTACTGCACAGAGCTGCATTTCTGTCATCACAAAAATGAGGTGAGCCTGTGTAGCTGAATGACAGCGTCTGACCCGTGTTTCTGTGAAAACAAAGATGCAGCAGCCCCTAAATTCACGCTGTGTGGTCCACTGGAATCGGATGCAGTCCATCTTATTGCCCAGGGAGCAAACGTTTGAGAGCAGGATTGATGGGCGGGGCAGCTGGCTTGGATTTGCTCCTAGCCTTGCACGGACCCCATCATGTTAGCCGTGCTTCCGCTTCCTCGCACACTGCTTTCGGCTACCCATTCCTCTGCCACCGGCATCAGGCGACGCCAAGGTCTGGAGGCCTGGTTCCGTAGCAACCCGAGGAAGCCCAGTGCCTCCAGAATTTCCTGATGATGAAGCTCAGTTTTTGTATAATGCTTGTAATTTTGGAATCTTTGACATTGGTTGACACAAACACCACTTGTTCTGGTGTCCATGTGGCTCAGAAGTCACGATAAAAGGTGATAATAAAAACCAAAAAACAGCACCATTTAATCTGCTGAGGCTGCTACGGGCTATTTGGGACAGCTCTAATCTCGAAGCAAGATTTAAGCAGAGTCTGAATTTTGTTCCTAGAGGAGCGCTGTCACGGTTGTTAAAGAGTGGACTCAGGCGCGGAGCTCAGAAATAAAGACAGTGCGTTTATTTACAGTGCAGCAACATGACAACAGTTCAAATGTGCAACAATGGTGATTAGGGATGGGTACCGGTGTCCGGTGCCATGATGGCACCGGTTCTGACATAAACGGTAGTAACCAGACCGAAAAGCAGCGCACATTTCGGTGCTTTATTTCGGTGCTTTTTTTTCCTGAGCTGTGATACACTTTCGATTTTAGCCAATCATTTTACGTTTCCGAGGATAGTAGGCGGGGCCAGGTACGTACGTTCTGTTAGAGCAGAGCTACAGATTAAAAATGTCCAAGGCGAAGCGGTCAAAAGTCTGGCTGTACTTCACAGCAAAATATGCAAACTCAGCAGCAACAAGTGCTTTAAGCTGATACTGTGATACTGTCAAAGGAGGTAACACCAAGAATCCGATGAAACACCTGGTGAGGCATAGCGTTTTTTTTAAAAGCCCAGAAATGCGCCGTATTTGATAGCTTGCTGCGAGACCTCACACCGAGCACATCTACTGCGGGTGGGTTGCCTGTTATGCAACATCCCCCAAAAACACGAAGAGGAGAGTCCTGGCCCCTAGCCCTGCCAGTGTAGCAGAAATGATGACGGATGATGGCAGCAGCAGCCGTTCTTCTCTGCGTGAGTAGCTAATTTACGTTGAGTAGGCTAACCACGTTATTACATTAATGCATGTAAGGTGAACTAGCAAACATCATCATAGCTACATGCTGCTGTCCTCTTGTTTGATGGCAGATACTCCCTTCACCCTGGCCAAAAAGGCTAAAATGACCAAAGAAAAAGTGGAAAACAGTTAAACATGAGAGGTTTAGGACAAAGTTTGTGTTTTTTCCATTGTTTAAGCACTGCTTCCAGCCAAGAGTGATACCATATATGCCCCATAGCTGCAGAAAAGGCTAACATTGTTATATTTTTACAAAAAACAGCTGAACATGAGAGGTTTTTGGACCAATTTTGTGTTCTCCATTCTTTAAGCACCGGTTTGAGCACCGTTTGAGCACCGGCACCGTTTCAAAAGTACCGATTTGGCACCGGTATCGGATAAAACCTAAACGATACCCATCCCTAATGGTGATAGTGCGTCCTTCCTTCCGTGTAAGCCCATGCGTGGTAGTGAGTGCCCGTCTCTCCTCCAAGTGCTTCCTTTGTGTCCGTGAATCCTCCGTCAATCCCTGGGTGAACACACACGACAGCAAAATGAGTACGTAGCTCAGACAATACTTCAATCACGCTAGCGGCTCGAAAACACTACCAGGCTTAGTGCAATACTCCAGCGCTGTCTGTCGCTCAGCCACACCATTAAGTAGCCCTGCCGAAGGTGGTAGTAGATTGGCAGCAGCCAGTGGATTGATTGCAGGTGCGGCAGCTCCTGGGCGACAGCACTTCCGGGTCGGAGGTAGCCTGTTGCTAGGTTACCTCCTAACACATGACAGCGGAGCCGGAGGGGAAGACAGGGCGATAGGAGAGACACATACACACGCACACAGATATACACACTGGCAGGTCCACCGGTCAGGGCGCCGTCAGATCCTGGCAAGCGCAAATAGCGATCAAGGTTCTATTAAAAAAAGAAAGATTAAAAAATTACTGATAAACATTAGCAGTTACCTGTGAAATGTTTTAAAAACAACCAATAAAATAATCAAATTGCTAGTGGTCAGATAGAGAGTTAGAACCAAGCAGTAGAATTTTAAACTAACTGAAATCTCTCCTTTATGTTAAGTAAAGTGCTTTACAGTAATTAAGTCTGAACATGATGATGAATGAGTGAATGGCCATTTTTAAATCTGTGAATGAAAGAAAGGGTATTATATCAGAGCTCATCCTAAGCTGAAGGAGACAAAATTACACCACAGTCTGAACAGTAAAGGGGAGACGTAAATTAGAAAGTTTTCCAAGATTTGGAACCTCTTGTAAATAGACGGTGGGAAATAAAACAAACAAAATAGTAAATTTTATAGAGTTAGCTGTCAATAAATGTCCACACCTATGTAATCTTGAGAAGGCTGTAAAATGGTGTCCAGTAACAGTTAGTAATTCAGTGACTCTCACGTCTGTCCGATGACAGCGATACCAAACTGGTCTGACACTATCTGTCCCACTATGAGGTGAGTTGTTGAGGGTATCCTGAACTTTTCTTTCAGTAAGCACGGCTGTTTTTGCCACTGTGTGCTTTCTTTAAAGTTGAGCTAACATTACTGGACATTGAGTATTAGCTTATAATGAGCACAGCATTAAAATTATCTGGGATAATGTTAGCGTTTAACCAGATAGTGTTGTTATTTAGCCAGCTTGCTCTCAACTGTCTAGAAGGTGACGGGAGGGTCGCATGTCCAATTCTTGACAATGAGTAATTGCAATTAATCATGTTTTTGTGCGTTAGAGCCCTGACTTCAGTTTAGGAGATGAGGCTTGATGTGAAGAAGAAGAGAATGACATTTTACCCAGATGCCGGTCACGTTGTCTCTTTGGTGAAGGGAACTCCTTCTCAGATGATTTTGCGTCTGTGGCATTCCAACACCTAGAAGCTCTCCGTCCTCTGCCTTTGGCATACTATGTATGTGGCAAGTCTCTAGCTGAATACATATAAAACGTGATTAGGTAGGACAGCGATGTCCATTACAAGCACTGTATTCAAGATTCCGGGTCCAACATGACGGCTTCCACAAACTAGCACTTGCTCTTATGTATTTTAATTTTTCAAAGATATAATTACAAATTAATTAATGTGTATTGATGAGTAAAATATTCTTTTTTTCAATTAAATAACAATAAACAACTCACTGTACCTTTAACACAGAAGTAGGAAGCATGTTTGTTGTAGCATTCAAAAATGTGCACATTCCTGAATGCTACACCAAAGTCACGCACACTTACACGTGGCCTGTAAAATATATAAATTTAGAAAAGTCAAACACTCAACATGAGCAACATAATGACTCACCTACAAGAGTTAGAGCAGGTTATGTGGTTGTTCTTTATTCTCTGCTACAGGCTAAATTCCATGTAGTTCCACTTTACCTGTTGTTGTAGCTTTTATGTTGTAGGATGTGTCATTATGCAGTCCCTCTCTCTCCCTTGGCAGATCTAAACTGACATGTTTTTCTCTGGTGTTCGTTTGGAAAAAATAATCTTCTGTTAAATCAGTCTGGGGTTTTTTTTTTTTTTTTGCTGTTTTGAATTTTTCCTGATTGGCTCTAGGGCACTGAGAGTGTACATGTATTAGTTTTGGCCTTAGTCCTGTGTTGAATTTTTATTATTCTTGTGTACTTTTATGTAAGGCCTGCACTGAACGAACAGCCTAACAACATAAAAAAAAGCACCAATTTATTTCTTTTGAAGAAATAAATAGAGGGTTAGACATTTACTTAAGGCATTACATTTTGTTTCAGTGAATATAAACAACTAATTACATTTATTTTATATGTCTTTTGCTCCTGTGAGAACACTGATTCTTTGTTTGCACATTTTTATTTATAATAATAATTTAGATACACATAACCATAACCAGCAAAAAGTGGACAGTTTTTATCTTGAGAGAGGTCCATGTGACTATGAATATAACAGTTGGGCCTCGTGTTCCTCCTGCAAAGAACAAGTTTGTGGATCGTGATTCCTGCATTTGTTTCAAAAATGAAACACTTATTTCAGATGGGATTGAAGTGCAGGCCTTCAGTGTGGCCTTCAGTTATATAATAATTGTATAATTTGAAATTCACTGCGGTGGTGTACTGAGTCAGAACAACAAAAAAGGTTTTCTTGTTGGACAAATTAATTATTCTGGTGCACATTTGAAATGAACTCCAAGATCATTTCAAATGTGAGATGTCTGAACTTAAAAATGTGTTATGTTCATTATGATTTTTTTTCCTAATTGACTTCTATTGTAATATGAAGGACATCTTTTAGCATTAATTCTTTTCAAGTTTCTAGTTCAGAACTGTGTTTTTATGTTTAAATTTTAAAATGCATTTACTAAGTAGTTCCACCGTTAGCAAAAATGTTACCAAATGACTTTTTCACCATCAACAGCACGACTGAAGATACTGACTTTGCTGCTAAGTATGGATATCAGTTCTCGTAAAGCCATATTGAGTGTAAAAACAGATTCAATATGAACTCCCTTATATTAGACAGTAAAAGTGAATTTAAAAAAAAAACAGGTGTGACTTACACACTATCTTTTTACTGAGGGTATGCACCACCCATAAGCCCTGAAGTCCTGGCACCAAGGACACTTTCTTTGGCAGATTAACTTACTTGTGATAAGAGCATCCCCCCCTCTCTCCTCAATTGTCTCTGCCCCTGTGAGTCTCCCTGTCCTGCCTCTCTGCTTGCTTTGCAATCTGGAAAATTCTGGTTTTAAAAATACTGCAAGGCTTCCTTTGTTATACTAAGCCCGTTTTTGTTCCCCCTCTACCTTATTTATGTTGTTGTTCTCCTCAAATAACAGCAGGACTGGTCTACGTGAGCTGGAGGAAAAAAGGAAAGGAGTGTATGGAAGAGAGAGGCAGAGTATATAGTTTAGGGTGAGAGGAAGCTGCTGCACCGTCAGAGCGAGCAGGGAGAAGGAGAGGATGGCAGAGAAAGTTTACAAGGCGTAGTTTAGGAGGAAATGTGTGAGAGAAGCCGGGGAATCTGTGGTGGCCAGCTGCAAGAGGGGAGATAGCGGAGAAAGGCTTTTAATTCTCAATCCCCACAGAGCCTTTGAAAATTACCAATCTTCTTATCACAGACGCAGGGCTGCTTATGCAAATTGTTGTGGAGTGGAACGTTTAAACGGAAAATTACTCGACAGCATTTTTTCTCTTCCTCTTCCCTCTCCCTCTCTCTTCCACACAGAAAGCCTGTTTTGAGTCTCAGATAAGAAGATGAATTGCTCTCTCCGTGCTTTGAAGCGCGTCAGGATTTAAAGACTCCAGCCTCGGCTCTGGTCTAACGCCACTGCTCCCGCTGCCTTTGTAGCAGAAAACAGGCTGGAAAAAAATGGGAGAAAAAGCATTTCGAGACAACATAGATTCTCTGCTCCAACACATCGTCCCCGCCTGAGGAGACAAGAAGCAAACATATATAT
>NW_005187565.1:496495-508390 GCF_000239375.1 Pundamilia nyererei
CATTTTGCTGAATATTTTTGCTTAACACAAGCAATACTGCCTCAGCACCCCCCCCCCACACACACACACACACCCGCCAACCAGATATGGCAAATAGTTGTTGACACGGGCGTTTAAAGTTTATGTACTCTTTGGAATGAATCCTTGCTCTGTTTGAAATGTAAATTGTACCACAAGTAACAGAAAAAATAAATTGAAAACAGTATTAATGCACAATTAGTTAAAATGTTAGCTAAACACTTAAAAGGGATTCACTATAATATATGTCACGCCTTTTCTTGTGCAACTTTAAATATTTATTTCCACTCTACACAGACTGCTACAGCACTTTGCTATCTAATGACTACTAAATAAAAACATTTAATAAGACTTTTAAAAGAAGAAGAGTGCCCATATTTATTTTGAAGAATAACAGAAGAGAAAAAATGTTCCCTCTGTACCATCAGACTCTACAGTCAGTAAATAAAACAAACACAAACCAAAACAGACAGCATACTAACCGTACATTAAAACAAACGTATAATTTACGGAAAAATTCTAATCCTGACTAACTTTACAGGTACTATTTATACTTGTATGTACAACTGACATAATGGGTATTAATTTCATTGCCATTGCAGAGTTACTAGTTTCTAGTTTATATGAAAAAAAAGAACCATTGTTTTTAATAATATGACAGTCAATCAAATTCTGAATGTGTAACACAAAGTAAAAACTGTTAAACAACAGACAACATAATAAAATTTTAAAGATAGTAAAATTGAACATAGTGGGTAACGTCCCATTAAGGAGAAGCAATCACGCTACACCTCGTTATACATCACCGGTAATTACAGAATCATGTAATTATATCATATTGCCTTAATAATAATAATGATGATAATAATAATGGATTGGATTTATATAGCGCTTTTCAAGGCACCCAAAGCGCTTTACAATACCACTATTCATTCACTCTCACATTCATACACTGGCCAACACCAGTAGGCAAGTTGGGTAAAGTGTCTTGCCCAAGGACACAACGAACAGGACAGAGAGGCCAGGGATCGAACCGGCGACAGCCTTAAACAGTGTTCAGCTTTAATGCTATGTATAAACCCTGACACTGCAATCTGTAAGCTCAGAACTATAATTATAAAATCTTGCAAATAAGTAAAAAAGAAAGAAAAGTCCATTCTTCAACAAGTCAAACATTCTCTGTTTTTAGCGTTGTGTGCTAAAAGCCTCTTATGACTGAAGCTATTAAGCACTGTAACATCTATGTGCAAATCAAGTTCCTTTTTTTTTAACAGGTGCTAATTTAATGATTACCTTTTTAGCTGCTTTGGAGTAAAGAGTTAAACCTGCAGAAATCATTCTAGCATATTTTTTTCTTTGTGTTGTTCTCTTGATTTTAAAGTTAAGAAATGATATGAGTGGTAAACGAGATAATTAATAGATCAGCCTGAGACGCTGAATACGTTCAGGGGAAGAGCAATGCAACAGGACCATTTCTATTAATGCATTTTATCAGTATTTGTTTGTGTGACCCAGAATCATCTTCTTCCTCTGAAGCTGTGTTGATCTCATTTGGCTGAAATGCCACTTTCTTTGTTTCGCCATGTGTATTTTCAAAATGTCAGCTGTTGTTTTTATTCATTCATATTCTAAGTGCATCAGCTGTGTGCTATGGGGTTGCTTTAAATTAGCTGGGGACGGAAAAGCACGCGTTGTGGCTATGTAGTTATTAAAATGGAGCTTGGCCTTTACATCAGTCAGTGCACCACATTGACATTGGCGAACGCTGTTTGTGTGGAAAAATTATTAAAATCATGTAGATATGAATGTTGTCACTCTTATGAAATAACAAATGTTCGGTTGAATCAAAGCTGTCTTAGAAAAACAAAAGCTGGCACAATAACAAATATGAATATTTAATGAGAATAGCACAGTCTTCATGTACACTGTAATTTCTAATTAGTTAACCTTACTAAGAAAAATCATGCCCACTGCTACCCACAAGAAAGAAGTAAAATGGAATACAATAAAATGTGTTGTACTAACAAAGTATTTTTATTGTAGTTTACACTTAAGTTTAACAAAAAAAATTATTGAATACTTAATATTTTAAGACAGAGGTACTCCGTACTAATGTGGAACTTCCTGCAACTTATTAATTATTAGTTGTATTTATGAAAACCAAATGCCTCAGAAATCCATAGAGATCAATAAAAACTGGCACATTCTCCTAAAACAGTCACATATACACAATACATATAATAAAAATAAAAATAAAAACACAGTTCAAAGTACAGGAGTATGCATATTTTCTTTTTCTCCATTCTAAAACATCTGACTAAAAATGTAATTTACAGCAGTGGAGGCATCAGTCGAAGGCCAGTGTGACAGTGACATGTGACATTTCAAGATTTGGTCTGTCAACTTGGCATTGTTTATGTATAAAAAGTCACAATGATTAGTTTAATGTTTGTATGATTTGGTGATGAACTTCTAGAGCTAGATCTTATGATTTCTTACTGTTTTGCCTGTTTAGTTATTATCTTTAGTTATTTTTCGTTAATATACTGAGTTCAGTAACTGACAAAAGTTTCATGGTTGGACACGAATGTCAACTGTGATTTCGTGCTTTCTTGTTTAACTTTGCAAAGACAATGGAAATGCCACTACAGCTAACAGTACAGTTATTGAGTGGAGATGGGATAAACCACAGGTTTATTATTGTCAACACCAGTGGACTACAATGTGTCACTTGATAAAATACTGTAAATTTCCAAAGTCATTGTATTTTATAGTGTTTACATTCTCAGATGTTCTACTTGGTCAGTTTGGAGCCTATCCCAGCTGTCTTAGGGCGACAGGCAGGGTACACCCTGGCAGACTTGGTCGCCAGTCTGTTGCAGGGCTAACACGTAGGAACAGACAACCCTTTGCAATTTAGCAACTTAGAATGACCAATTAACCAAACCCCACTAATTGCATTTTACGGAGTACCCATAGAGAACTAAAAGCAAACACAGGAGAACATGCAAACTCCACACATAAAGACTTAATGGTGGACTTGAACTCAGGAACTTCTTGCTGTGAGGCAACAGTGCTAACCGCCACCATACTTTACTGCCAAAACATGTCTCAACACATCTATCCAGCAAAAGATAATCTAACTAGATAACCTTTTTTTTATTGTAAATGTAACAGTAACATAACTCCGCCCACTAAATTACCCTTTCTCCCCACAGAGACAGCTGAGGAAGAGGAAGTGTTACCTCCTATTGGTTGGTGCCATCATCCTCACCATCCTCATCATTATCATAGCTGTTTCAGCAAGAAAATGAGGTTGACCACTGTGGTAAGAGCCATCATCCACAACATTACACTGCAGTCAGGTACATGGCATTGCCAGATGTCAGAAATCACAACAACAGTCGCCTCAAGGCGTTTTATATTGTAAGGTAGACCCTACAATAATACATACAGATCACATGATCCCCTTTGAGCAAGCACTTTGGTGACAGTGGGAAGGAAAAACTCCCTTTTAACAGGAAGATCTCCGGCAGGACCAGGCTCAGGGAGGGGCGTCCATGTGCTGCGACTGTTTGAGGCGACAGAGGGAAGACAGGATAAAAGACCTGCTGTAGAAGAGAGCCAGAGATTAATAACAATTAATGACTCAATGCAGAGAGGTCTATTAACACATAGTGAGTGAGAAAGGTGACTGAAGAAGAAACACTCACTGCATCATGGGAATCCCCCAGCAGCGTAAACCTATTGCAGCAAAACTAAGGGAGGATTCAGGGTCACCTGATCTAGCCCTAACGATATCGAACTCCATAATTAACCTTGGGAGAAGAGGACTCTCCATTTGCATGTACAAATTGGAGTCTATTAGATAGATATGATACAAACCACTGCAGTGCAGTACCTGTAATACCTACAGCATGTTCTAATCGCTCTAATAGGATATTATGGTCGACAGTATCGAAGAGTACAGAGATGAGACCACTGTCAGAGGCCATAAGAAGATCATTTGTAACCTTCACTAAAGCTGTTTCTGTGCTGTGATGAGCTCTGAAACCTGACTGAAACTCTTCAATAAGCCATTCCTCTGCAGATGATCTGTTAGCTGTTTGACAACTACTCTTTCAAGGATGTTTGATATGAAAGGAAGGTTGGAGATAGTAAGATGTTCTGGCTTTGCGGAGGGCTTTCTTATAAAGCAGCAAACTATTTCTCCAGGCTAAATGATGATCCTCTAAATTTGTGACACGCCATTTCCTCTCCAGCTTACGAGTTATCTGCTTTAGGCTACGTGTTTGAGAATTATACCACGGAGTCAGGTACTTCTGATTTGAGGCCTTAGTTTTCACCGGAGCTACAGTATCCAGAGTCGTACGTAGTGAGGAGGTAAAATTATTAACAAGATAATCGACCTCTGTTGGAGCAGCGTTCAGGTAGCTGCTCTGCTCGGTGTTGGTACAGGGCATTGAAGATGCTAATTATATTTTTAAACTTAGTTATAGCAGATGTCTTTCAGAAAGACATCTACTGTGATGAAGTCTACTCCCCACTGCTATGTAATCATCTATTGTAAATTTAAATGTAATTAGGAAATGATCAGACAGGAGAGGGTTTTCAGGAAACACCCTTAAATGTTCTGTTTCTATGCCATATGTTAAAACAAGATCTAGAGTGTGATTAAAGTGCTGGGTGGGTATTTTCAATAATGGCTTCTATTGTAGTTAGGCGATGTATAGAACTGATATCTTTCTTTTTTTGAAGTGATAGATTCCTTTCACTTGTGATATCTGCACTTATGTGTGGGTGGCGACCTTTTCCCAATGTGTGCTTAACATTAAAGCTGCATTATGAACAACAAGCACTAGTCATTGGTTTGACGCATTAAGTTTAAAATAAGCTGTTTGCTGATTAAATGTCAAGGGATAATATGATTTATCCGTGAATACTGGCCAGGGTAAACTAAGTCATTCCAGTTTGTGTAAATTGATGTGAATAGAGCTCAAACTGTGCCTTTGTGTGGTGTACTGTGGTGTATCATTTAGATTTAAATAAAATGGTTCATGGAAAAAAAATTTCAATTTAAAACAAAATGCCATTTAATCATTTGAAATGATCATTATTAGAACATTAACTTTGTAAAGTTCGTGGAAAAAAGTTATAATAAAAATAAATAAAAGATAAAATCATTCTCATAAATTGTGTCAAATTATTTCTGTTATGTTCTCCAGAAAGCCCAGTGGACGTGGGGCTGTAACAGAAAAAATGTCTGGGTTGAAAATGGATACAAGGTGGCAAAACTGGGAATAAAATAATGGTTAATAATTAATCTAAAACAGAAAAGTAAAGATAACAAAACCTACATGTAGGACACAAAAACCATAAGCCAAAAGGTTAGGCAAAGCACACTCCTATCCTCAGGTGTAATTTGCCACAAGCACACACAGAGCTCACAGAGCAAAGGTACACTGAACCTCACCTCTCCCTGACCTCAGAAACTCTTAGCCCTAATTATAGAGTGATATCAGCTGCAAAGACAGAAAGTCATACCCACAGGCGCAAAATCACAGTAGGCACAGCCTAATTAAACAACTGTGAATGAATAAATAATGTCTTTAATATATAGGAGAGAAACAGCATCTGTTTAAATACATGTTGAATAGCCACGATGTACACAGATGTTATGGTTGGGTTAGGGACAGAAAAACTATGTAAAGAATTCTGAATATGAATAATAACTATGACAATATTCATTTAATACCAATGCCTTGGCTATGCCCTCAAAAATAAATGTATCTCCTTAATAACGGTCAAACAGGGAAACACCAAGTCAGCTGCAGTTTAAATGTTGACTTTAACTAATTTCATTACCTATACGTTTTCCATTGATTGTCTTCCAAAAGAATAACACAAAATTTTATATTTAACGGAGTCTGGTGAAATTAAATGTACTTGATTTGAATGCATTCAGCATGGTTTCCTTAAATAAACCTTTCATTTAAATATTTCAGATGCATTTACTCAAATATTGCTTCTTAGGAGTGAAGAATCATTTGTTCCACTGATGTAAGTGGGTTTAAGAGGAAGTGTAATCTGTTTTCTTTCCATTCTCCTTATGGCAAAATATGTTTGGGGTTTTTTCTTTCTTTTTTCATTTTCTATTTGTTGGCTTTTTTTGGCCCTGCGACAGAATGGCGGCCTGTCCAGGGTGTACCCCGCCTCTTGCCCTATGAAAGCTGGGATAGGCTCCAGCACCCCCCGCGACCCTGAAAAGGATAAGCGGTAGCGAATGGATGGATGGATGGATGGCTTTTTTTGTGAATATTTTCTTTTACACTTTTTGGTTTTTCAGAGAGATGTTAGAATAAAAAATATTTTTTAGGAGTCATATTAGGAGAAAAATCTGGGATTTCTTTTTACAGCCAGCACTTACTTATGGATGAAATAAAGGAATAACCTAAAATAAAAGCACCACTGCTTCATTTTGCCAGTGAGCTGCATGTAGGGGTTACTCTCCAATATTAGTATATTACATTACATTACCCTCCAATGATAGCTGACAGTTTCAAACTTTACACCTCCCATTCGTCCTTCCTCCAAAGCATGGACCTCCTGATCGTGGTTTCCTATATTGATATGTTTATGAGGACATGACAGTTTCTGATGATTGAATGAGGGTTGGCTAGTCTTACTGTTTTGTGTGTCTTAAGAACTGAAAACACACACACACACACACACACACACACACACACACACACACACACACACACAAGAAGAAACAACGAAAAAAAAAACAGACTTACCAGGATTAGTCAATAAGGGATGAATCAGTGTCAATCAGAATCATCTTGGATCTTTTAATCAATGTACAGAAAATGGGAAAATGGGACAGTGATTTTAATAAGCCAAACCATCCGGGCTGCTTTACCAAGATAAATGCTGAAAACAAGGCTTTCCTATAAGTAATATGTGCTATCTAACCCGACTAATGAGTAACTGCTGTTAAATTTACTTTCTCTCAGTTATTTGCATGTGAAAATTACAAAGTAGGAACCTGAACACACCGCACCTTTGTGTAGGAGCTGGAAGCGCAGTTGTGGTGTGTCACAGTTTCTGTGCCTCCACCCAAAATGCAGAGTGACCGCTTGCCCATGGCATTCTCTAACCATGCTGATACCTGCAGAAACCCAATGTACACTAAGAGGCAGAACAGGCAAGTGAGTCAGTTTTCCCCCTGAAGTGTCCTTCTGCCTCATTGCCAGCAGAAACTGGTTTGAGATATAGGAGGAGATATATGGGGGTAAGTTTTTAAAATGGACTGGCTTCTTCACCAAGGACATATGTATATAGATTTTGGAGTTCGCTGGTATCATGTTCCTGGTTAATAAAAGTAATTAAAGTAACACTTTCATGATTTTTGTTATTTCAGATTCAAGTTTACTTTCTATTTTATAAAAATGTTCAGGTCATAAAACTACTTACACAAGTCTGAGATTTATAAATAACTGTTAAGTCGAGTTTTATTGTCAACCCAACAAAATACACTCAAGTATACAGTGGGACGAAATATTGTCCTCCTGGATCAAAGGTGCAAACTTGTAAAAATAAAAATGAAAAAAATCAAATATACATGTACATGTATACAACTTTACAGAAATATGATAAACTAAGAAAAAACACAACAATATTGTACTTGAATAGAAATAGAATAAGAATTGAAAAGAATGAGAATAAATGTCTGTGAAGGTTCTCAGTCATCCAGGTCATCGTAGTCAAAGGAGCTTGCAAAGAAAAGTGTCTGGACTTCTTTAAGTTGCTTGAAGACGTTTCACCTCTCATCCGAGAAGCTTCTTCAGTTCTAAGGTCAAATGGTGGAGAGTCCCAGATATAAACCTAGTGGGAGTTTCCCCCCACAGAGGGACAAAAGGACCCCCTGATGATCCTCTAATCGCCTGAGCCAAGGTGGGAAACTGGGCATGGGTCCCAATCAGCCAGAGTTTCGGGTGTGTTCATTGTGAAACCTGGCCCCACCTTATCATGCGAATTCCTGAGGTCAGATGGCCCAGGATGTGAGTGGGCGTTAAGGCGTCTGGGAAGGGATCTCAAAGCTGGATTATAGATGGCAGAGAGTTGGTGTCGTAAACCCCGCCTCTGTTCAAAGGCGGTCGCTCACAGTGGACATAGATGGCTTCTTTCACTTCTCTTTCAAACCATCTGTCCTCTCTGTCCAAAATGTGAACATTGGCATCCTCGAAAGAGTGTCCTTTATCCTTAAGATGCAGATGGACTGCTGAGTCTTGTCCTGTGGAGATGCAATCAATTTAGGACAATTTTATGCCCCCGACTTGGTGGGAACAGTTTGGGGATGGCTCCTTCCTCTAGGAAGGTGGCTGAGGGCTAGTGATTGTCAGAATAAAACAACAAAGATCCATGAGTAACTCAGGAAGATCGCCACAACTGATCAGTTGCTTACCTCAGTATGGCCTGGAAGTCCTGAGGTCAAAATGGAACCCGCCCCCAAGGGTGGTTGAAAATGGCTAACTAAGACCCTGTGTGAACAGATTCAGACAGACCCGAACATGAAGGATTAATCGCCTGCACGTGCAAGTGGGGAATATATATGTTATGTTTAATGGTGGCTCATCAAGTTATGCTCATCACTTGCTTATTTAAAATAATAAAAATGTAACAACTGTTCTCTAGAAACTATTTGACTTAAAAAAGAGATTCTTGTCAGGATTATCATATTAAATGCAAAGTCTGCCAGCAAACAAGAAGTCAGCTGGCTCATGAGTCAGCTCTCCAAAATAGGACTCTAAATAAACACTACATAGCAGATCCAACATGAATACATAGTTTTAAAGACTCCAGGATGGCATGCTTTTTCAGCCAAACACAGTGTTTTGCAGAAACTTGCTTGAGCACAGTTTGCCTCCCTGCAGATATCCTAAGAAGACTTACTTTTCATTTTTTGTGAACACGTTTACTACAGATTGCATTTTTGAAACCTTAAAAAAAGAAATTAGATCTGTTTGACCTCGTTCTGTCCACAATCATTGTTTTTGTACATGAGTCTCACATGGTTTATAATTAAATGAAAAGACAAAGGTATAAGTTACGATTAAGAACACTATCATATGCCACAGAGACCAGCAAGTTTAGACCAGACAGACTTTCTTAAAGATTTCTCCCAATATGTGTTGATTCCTTTGGCTGGATGATAAAGAATCATCAACATTGTGCTTCAGGTAGGGAGACTGACCCCAGTATAAGTTCAGCCAGCAGTTTGAGGAGATCAGCTAATTCCATTTGGTGGTCCATTCTCCTGTACGCTGCATCTGCCTGCTTACAGAGACTCTCTGCAAGCCACTTTGTAACACACTTCAACCACAGCTTCTCCATTTCATACTATTGATGCTATTTCTGATGTAATCAATGCCTTATCTGTTGTCACTTCTGCTGTCACTGTACCTGCTCTGTTCTGTCTCCTAGAACAGAGCCATGCCACCACCAAATATAATTTAATACAAATAGAAAAACAATCTTTTCATGTTATTTGCCAAGTTTGGCTGGCAAAAAACAACATTTGGCTATTAGGCCACCTTTAATATATATTTTAATATTCATCCATTCGAATTTTTATATATATATAGGTTGGCTATATATAATAGGCAGGTGGTAAAACATAAAGTGTATAGATTCTGTTTGTCAGACACAGCCACTCCAAATCACCAATTAGATATTCAATATTCAATTAGAATTAGAGATAAGACGAGATAAGAGAAGATTAACTTTGGAGTTGCTGAAGATGTTTTGTGTTTATCCTACCATTATTAAATAGTTTTAATAGAAAAACTGTAGAAAGTTTAACTTTGTTCATATCAGAAGGGTTTGTATTCCTGCATGATTAATAATGCTGCCGCATGGCAGTAATGCAAAACCTAATATAATATGCATAAACCTAATACAGCCTCATGGCTGGAATAGCTTCTTGACAAACTTTGTTTTATTTATTTATTTTCTTCCAGGGATGGGTGGTGGTGGAAATCGAGTAGAGCAAAGTGTTCTATTCATAAAACAGCAGGCTGCATCGATGCTGTGGTGTTGACTAGCCTGTGCTGATTCAGATTATTTTGGACAAAACAATCACACAATCACATGTCTGGAGTTTTTAGGCTATCTGAACTGTGGCACTGACTTGGGAAACAGGTGAATATTAATAAAGCCATTGTCCAGATGGCCAACTAACTCCAGACATGTGATTGTGTGATTGTTTTATCCAAAATAATCTGAATTTCAGTTTTATTACCGCTAGAATAGATAAAAACTTGACTTACAAATACAGATGGAATCATGCTGATATTTTGCAAACTGAATTTTACTCTTAGAAAATTTTAAAATGAAATCCTGAATCTTTCAATGTGCCATTTTGTGATGAAGTGCAATGTACAAACACTCTAGTGTAAGATTAATTCTAACACCTGTGGCGACGGGCAGAGATCACAGCCCTGTCATTCTGTCTCATAGTTTCAGTGCCTGTTCTTCAGGTATTTTGCTGACTTTTCTGAGAATAAACACACCTTTGCAACTCATTTAGATGCGCTAACAGGTGCTTTGTAGTATACGGTAACCTTTGTTGCTTCTAACCTTCTCTGTGTTTGAAATAAGTTGATCTCACAGCACAGCTGCTGACATTAGTGTTTTGTTTATATTGCCAACAGTATGCCGTACTGGCTTTATCTATAGCTCAGCAGCTTAGTAGTACTTGCTTTTAAATAAAGTTTGTACTTCAGTGAGTTAAGTGAGCTAAGAGCAGCTAACAAAGTAAACCTACAACATTCAGGAGTTAATTATAACTAAAGGGGGAGCTTGTTAATTTGTTATAGAGCCACAAATTTAGCATAGGGAGCAGGTCAGGGTGGATGGAGGGGTGGAAAGATCATTACAGTTTTCTGTTAGCTTTGTTTCTTCTACACATGACTGTTCCATAACTTTAACCATTTTCATTACTGTAACCGTGAATGAGAAATGATCAAAAAGTTCTACAACGAGGTTGATGAAAATCAAAACTTTGCCATAGAAAAGTTGAAAGAGGACAAAAATCAACTACTGAGTGAATTCACAAAAGGATTTTGTGAGTCAGGTTTCAGAGTTTTCAGTTGTCACCCAAAGATAATGCCTCATCCTTGTTATTTACCTCTCGGTGACTTTGTCCACTTCCTGAAAATCAAAATAATTCAATGGATCATCGTTTTCATGCACAGGAGGAGATCCATCACCCAATACAGAAGCAAAATGCAAACGATTATATTACCACACTGAAAACAGTCCTAGGTGCCTAAACCAAACCACAGCCTTTGCATAGCTTTAAAAAGGTTAATAAAATAAAAGGGTTATTGATTTTTCTCCTGGTGTTACACTGGATAGAACTTCAGCAAAACATTTTCCTTCAAATCAACTTTGAAGATTGCTTTTAATCTAATGTCAACAGCAGGTCAACCCCACAGGCCTCAGCATGGCTAGAGATGTCTATTCTTTTTGCTACCTTAATTTTCTAATCTGTTTTTCAAACCACTGTTTTTTCTTTGTGTTATAACCTGTTCAAATGTTGTTTTGATCCCCATATTTTATTTTCACTACAGTAAAAACAAAACAATCAAATTTAAAGGTTTACAATACTCGTCTTTCTGCGATTGCTTTCTGACAATTAAATGCATTTCCAGCTGAAATCTCCTTCTGCTTTATTTATTCAGCTCTCAGATTAGTGGCTCTTCATGTTTATGGAAATACACCAAAAATCTTTGTTTTAGCAGATGAGGCAGGATTACTTACTTTGTGTGTGTGTGTGTGTGTGTGTGTGTGTGTGTGTGTGTGTGTGTGTGT
>NW_005187565.1:508422-509631 GCF_000239375.1 Pundamilia nyererei
GTGTGTGTGTGTGTGTGTGTGTGTGTGTGTGTGTGTGTGTGTGTGTGTGTCAGCGTGTGAGCAAGGGAGAAGAATAAGTATCCTTGTTTCCACTGGAGGGAAATAATAGCATAATAACTCTGAATTCTCTGAACTCTGAGTTTAGCCCAAGTGACTGGGTTTATTGAAATAGCACGGCAGTCACAATACCAGCAAAGTCAAGAAGATCCTTTTCTAAAGTTTGAAATGGTCACCTGGCTCCAGCTCCGTCAAACGCAGTGGTATCTGCAGAACACTTAAATTTTACTACCAAACTATAACATCACAGTACAAGTGATTTTAGCACCAGAAGAATTAAGTGAATTATCAGTTAATTAGCTTTAAAATAAAACATGATCCTTCACAGTGGTAAAATAATGGAGGTTTAGAAGACTGAAAAAACCAAGTCATGAGAGACAGATTTCATGGAAACGTCAGTGACATATTCTGATTGCCAAGTGTTAGAGTTGGGGTTGACATCATCACTAATGATAAATTCGAACTTGGGAAGTAAAAGGGATAGTTAGTGACATACAGTACACATGGAGAGGGTTAGATGAGAGGATTGATACTAAGCTCAAACAGGTACTGATGATATGAAACCAGAGGTAGCAGGTCTTTAGCCTAGTTAAACAGGGACGTAGTGAGAATGTCTGTCTCCAAAGTCTGAAACTTACAAACGTACAAATTGTGGTTTTGCAGGGAGTTCTGTGTCAGGTAGATTCTTTTTTTTTCTTTCTAAGAATTTGCTAAAGCTTTAGTTGCTTAGTAATCAGAGTCAGAGATAATCAATGTAATGTCCATATAATCCGTGGTTATAACAAATTAGGCATATAAATGATCGGTAGTTGATTCCAAGTGTTGTTATAACTTTCAAGATGAGGTCTATAGAGATACTGATACAAGTGAAGGTGGCCATCACTGGGGTGGTGGGAATCATGTTAGTTGGTAAAATCAAAATCAAAAAATAGCATTTGTTCTTGCAAATGGCCAGTAACTGTCCTTGTCCTGTTGTGACAGTCAGTGAAATTATGAAACGAATGTATTTCAGTTGAAAGTTTGCTTTGTGGCAAAAGTTCATATAAAGTCACGGGCACGTCACTGCAACTCCCCCTGGCTTCTGCTCCGCGGCTGCTGAGTGAGCCCTCATCTGGGACTCTCCTCAGCTCTTTCTGGGACAGTGGCGCGGCT
>NW_005187565.1:510396-528497 GCF_000239375.1 Pundamilia nyererei
ATATAAAGTAAGTTTAAACAAAACTTATTCTGAACCTTTAGTGGCATGCACCTTAAAGAAATTATTAGTAAAATTAAAAATATTAGTAGTAAAACAGCTGACTTTAGAGCTTTTAACTGAGTGTCCTCTTGTCTTTAGAACTCTCTCCCACATTCACAACATTGATTCTCTCGGCATCTTCATAACCAGATTTAAAACAAATCATGTGTTTTTAATTTTATGTTGCACTGACATGTAATTATACTGTCACCAAGTTTTGGCCCAGATGTTCTTTATTATACACACCAAAAAATTAAAAATTAATTTCTACGGAGAGAAATCAGCAGATAAAATTTAGCAGTTACATCACACACTGCCACGAGACTGTGCTGTTCATGCAGACATGTGACAAGCCTCTTAGGATTACACCCACTAACTGGTCATCTAACCCATCTGCCTAACCCCTCTCCCACTCATGTCTCATTAAAAACTAAATGAATGCTAGCAGGTGTTGCTTCCCATGTGTCAACCAACAAGACAGACTGCCACGAGGCTTTTCTGTTTGCTATTAATTTCTGTATCTTATTAATAATTATTCTTGATAATAAAGAAGCACTTATTGTCCTTAACAAAAAAATGAATTAAGACATAATATTTGTGTTATCACATTATGCTGTGAGCCCCAAATTTATTTATATACAGCAATCTGAGAAGCCAGGCTGTTCTGCAACTTAATTTAAGGTTTAAATCAACACAAGCTTTATTAATTTGTTTAGTTTTTATTGGCCAAGGTTTGTTTGTTGGAGATGATTTTCTTTAATATTTGACTTAAAATGGATGGAATGAGTCTAAACACCAAGCTTAACAACATTATTGGTAAGTAAGTGTAAGCCCATTGGCTTTAATTCTTTGATGTTAACGACAATATTTTTGACCTTTTAAACTAAGTAGTTTCTTTCAATCATTTAAAATGAATGATGTAACAGATTTAAAAAAAAATGCTGATTTTATAAAATAAACTCACCACAAATTAATTCTTTTGGAATATGCAGTACTCTGAAACTCCTGCATTTCAGTTCCTTTTTTGATGAACATTTCTTCAGATTCTCTCCTCCATTTATTGTGAAGGTGACTGATATCTTCATTATAACTATAATCCAGATAGAAACTCTGTTAAAATGAGTGATTGACCACTTCATTGCTCAGTGAGCTCTCTCGTGTCCTGTCTCGTGCTCGTATGAGCCTGTGTGTCCATCTCAATGGTAGATTGCAGCAATTAGGCTCAAAATCCCAAAAAAGAAGTTTGTAGTTTGAGCATCAATTCTGACCAAGAAGAACAAAAACAAAGTTAAGGAAAATTGCAATGAATCACTGAAAAGATAAAGTAGATCAGGGAAGGCAAACGTGAACAGTTATGAAAAGGACATCAGTATAAAAATGTTGTTAATAAAAACAAGTGAAAGCAGGAACTTTAACATCAGTGTCATCAGTGACGACCCATGGCCCACATCTTAATTCTGTTTTTTAGACACAAGCAAAAACTATTTTTGGAAGAAACAATGTAAATAGTTTTTGATGGATACCAGCCAGAATTTTCTATTGGTGCCCTAACAGCCAAGACAAAAAAAGCCATATTATGAAGCCATTTGGTTAGGGTCATGACTGATGAGGACTGAGACCGAGGGGTTTTTACAGTGAGGACAAGCAGAGCCTTTATACACATCTGAAGGATAAGGGATCAGACCTTGACTGGGATTCAAATGAAAGACATGAAACTCATTATCAGTTTAAGAGTAACAGGCAGATAAGAAAGAATTTAAAAATATTTTGGTAATCTTGTGAAATCTATTCCATCAAGTTATGCAAAAAAATGTAATAGGCTTTTTAAACAATTTGTATCAAAATAACACATATGAGCCAAGTTCATTTATTTGTAAAGATTATTATCAAAATTCAAAGGAGCTGACTAAGATATAAGGTTTCAACATTCAACAAAGAATATTTTAAAGCGCTGAGAGGCTAAACTCATTAGCGTATGGAAGCCCCAAACGCAATTTCATTGTTCTTGACAATGACAATAAATAAATACTACTACATACTACATTATGCTTCTGTATTGCGGTCACATGCAAAAGGGGTCATCATAGCAGGTAGCTCTGTGTGTTTGATTTGGCAGACTTCTACGTCAGCTTTTCTTGACACAACAACAAAGGGGATTTGTGCCTCCTCTTTTATTTAAACATGTAAAACGACTATACTATGGAGATCTTGATACCAAAGCTGAATATATTCACCTATCAATAATATACTAAATAGTATGTCATGTCACATTCATTGTTTTCATGTGTTTTCTACATCATATATATTGCATACCTAAGAAGTTGTGTAATGACCGCAGAGTTGTGTCTAGATGGTGTGTCTTTACCAAGATCAGCTCAAGCAGATTTGGTGCGTTAGCTGACCTTGCTATGGTAAAGAACAATCTGCATTAGTGATGAGTAGATTCGTTTTATTTAATAAAATGTTTTTTGGCTAATATTAGTTGCTAAGGTGGATATAGTGCATGATTGATCAGTCAGGCCACCAGGAGACAGAACCTTTGTTTTACTCTTACTTAATGCAAAGTAAAAGATTATTATATTAGACTGGTGAGGTTCTGAAGAAATTCTTTTCTTCTGCAATTTCACTGTATGCTGACACGTCTTAGAAACAGGCTATGTCCATATGGTATAGAGTTTTAAAAATTAGTCTGCTGTTGTAGCCTTTGTTTCGTTTTCTAAGTAGCTCACACATCATTTGTTGGCAACACAAATGTTTTTAGCGTATTGTAACTACCAGCTGGAGAAAGAAATAGTAACGTGCCCTTTAAAAGAATTCTGTTGTTTTCTATAAAACACGGTATGCTTTATCAACAGATCTTTTTTACCCCTTAGCAAATCATGTAACTGGTAAAAATAAACCATCATCTCATAGTGAATTTTGGGGTGTGCGGGAGTAAAAGAAAAATTCTGACACACACAACGCAGATGTTGCAATACCAGCAGGGGAAGATAATATATTTAAAGCCAAGTTCCTTTCAAAGAAGGTGTGAAGTACATTTCAGAGTCCTTCTGTGCCAGAAAAGATTAAGTTAATATGTATTTACATGTAAATGTGTTAGTAATGTCTCTTAAACACTTTCCCAGGAATATATATATTTTTGTTGTTGGCTTATTATTATGTTGGCTTGAAATAAAATATCTGCTGGTACTGGAACTTACTGCAACTTGTGCTTGCAAATGAACCCAGTGGATTGGTGTGACTATTACACGCTTTGCTGCAATACTGGGTTAGACTGAATAGAAATTAATGTACAGCCAGGGCAGGTTTATGGGCTAAAATTGTGGTCATAAATATTTTGTCACTTGTAAATCAGGATTTGTAAGTGTAAAAAGAATTTGTGTGTGTGTAAAAAAGATTTATATGTGTAAAAATAATTTGTGTGTGCGTAAAACAGATTTGTGTGTGGACTCAGCCAAAAAATACGTGTGAAACTCTGCACTCAAGTTTCAAGTTACAAGTATGAATTTTGACCCTGTTTTTCTTCCTTTCATCTGATTGGCCAATGTCATGTCAATCACAAATTTAACTATCCAATCAGAGAACAGATGGGTTTGGCTGTTGGAGGGGTGCTTTTTTGAACTGCAAGTCCTTGAAGGGTAATACAGTTTGAAGCTGGAGGATCTCTATATAAATATTAGTTAGGTCCCCTAGCTGTTGAAAGGATAAAGTTGTGGTATATCAGTGGTTAGAAATACCATTATTACTTTAGAATTAGTTTAACACAAAGTCAGGGCTGACCCGGGACCATGGCTGTGAGTCACAGTGCGCAGCATAAAGGTCCTTTCACATCTGACGCAGCATGTGCTGCTAATGCTAATGCTAATGCTAATGCTAACTAAAAGCCAAGGATCCAGAATTTGTTGCGCTGGCTGCTGAGCTCTGTGGGTTTTTGCAGCAGCTCTACAGGTTACTAGATGCACCTGCTCCTTGTCTTTTCTATCTCTAACTTTATGTCCTCTACAAGAGTTTCTGGGGTTTTTTAGTGGTTCTTCAAATATTCAATAAAAACAGTTGTTAATTCATACCGGAGAAAGCTTTGTAACTATCCCCACTAGTGAAGACTGTCATTTCCACAATACTGCCACACTTAGGTCCGCAGCGCTGTTGAAAAGAGGTCCCTGTATTAAGCACGTAAACCTGTGACACAAAAATCACCAAACTGAGACCACCACAGACTGTTTTCCTTCGTGGTGATGAAGGAAAATGCTGGGCTGGCATGTGAAAGGGCATTTATTGGTAAATGGACTGATTCTTATATAGCGCTTTTCTACTCTCCCGGAGTACTCAAAGCGCTCTATACAACACGCCACATTCACCCAGTCACACCGATTCTCACAAGAACTACCTCTATACTAAGTGCTTTCTAACTACACTCATACATACTCCGATGGATGCATCGGAGAGCAACTTGGGGTTAGTATCTTGCCCAAGGACACTTGGCATGCAAACTGGAGGAGCCAGGGATCAAACCTCCAACCTTCCGATCAGTAGGTGACCTGCTCTACCTCCTGAGCTACAGCCACCATTATTCCATAAAACACCCCTCCATTAGCCAAACCCACCTGTTCTCTAATTGGATAGTTAAATTTGTGATTGACATGACATTGGCCAATCAGATGAAAGGAAGAAAAACGGGGTCAAAATTCGTGCTTGTGACTTGAAACTTGAGTGCAGAGTTTCACGCGTATTTTTTGGCTGAGTCCACACACAAATCTTTTTTACGCACACACAAATTCTTTATACACATACAAATCCCGATTTACAAGTACAAAATATTTATGACCACAATTTGAGCCCATACAGGTTGCCTAGCAACATTATTGATTTCAGTGCTATAAAAATAATTCCCAAAAGCCATATAGATGTTGATAATCCTGGTACCCTAAAAATTCAAATGGTAAGTTTCATCCAAATTAATTTACCATATTTTTCGGACCATAAGACGCACCAGATTATAAGGCTTTACCCAACTCATTCTTCTTGCTTCCTCCACTTCTGTACCATTGATTCATTAATGTCGAATTGTTTACAGTTTCCTGCCATGTGATTGCATTTGTCCCTAACAATCGGGAACCCTCACATTAACTTTTGTCAAGCGGAAAAAAGTTAGCATTCATCCTCCAGCTTCACTGTGTTTATGTTATGCTAACATAGCTGTGTCGCTAGCGATCACATAGCACATCATTATAGTAGTAATGATGTGCTAGTCCAACTTCAGTAACCCTCCAAAAGTTGATTCTGTTCATCTGGACGTAGCGTTTTGTGGGAGAAATGTTTAGTCACTAATCCAAGTGACTTCTTAAGTCTCAGCTGACTGCAGGTTTCCCCAATCTTATAAACAGGACATTTGCATAATGACTGAAACCAGCCCACTGAAGGAACCTGTAGTGATCCCGTACGTGTCAGGAGTATCGGAGCAATTGAGACGCATTTTTTCTAAACACCGGGTCTCTGTGGCTTTTAAACCCCAAAACATGCTGCGCCAAAAACTGGTCCACCCCAAGGATTGGGCCCCCCGACACAAACAGAGTAACATAGTGTACAGTGAACAGTGAACAGAATCACCTTTTGGAGATTTACTTACCTGGATGATTGAGAATGCATCAAGACGAAACTTCAGTAACCCAACAAAGGTCACTGCTGTTTTGTTTCCTGTCTTCATTTATGTTGGAAGTGATAGCTGAGCTATACGTTTTAATTTTTTCAGAAATCTCTCAGTCAGAACATGCTATATCATGTTTAGGTGGAAACTAGCGAGCTAACTTCTTGCTAACTTCTAACTCCGTTAAATTTAATAGATTCTGTTTTCATGGATGCCTGGATGTTAAATTTTATTGTTACACCTAGTAAAGCAGCAATGCTGATCATTTTATTAAAGATGAAAGAATTTAGACAGTTTTTAACTCTCAGTGATGTTGCAGTGTTCGTTTGACTTTGGGACCTGAAGTAGACAGAGTTTTGGACCCAGATTACTCTGCGAGGCTCCTCACTACGGTAGCCGTAATACTCTGACAATCCATCAAGGCTTCGTAGCTTACCAAAGTCGGATTTTTAAGTGCCATGTACCACATAAAATTCAATTCGAGGACAGTAAACACAACGAGAATTCAAACTTATGGCGCACCAGATTATAAGGTGCACTATCGATTTTTGAGAAAATTAAAGGATTTTAAGTGGGTCTTACAGTCCAAAAAATACAGTATGCAGGAGGATTTAGGGAACAGATATACGTATATATGCTACTAGTATGGCAAGATGATGATGACTAATTATGGCAGTGTTGATCAGGCTGCACTTACTGATACAGAGCAGATGACAGAACAGTGCTGTTTGCCGTGCAGAGCAGTGGGGGAACCATGGCTGAACTGAGCAGACGATCCAGAGCCTTCTGGGGGAGCGTCCATTCTTGGAAGTAATGAAGGAGGTGTTCAAATTCATTGGCTGCATCCTCCTGAGGCCGCATTTGAAGGCTGATTACGTCACAGCAACGCTACGAAGGCTGTCCAAATTCGTAGACTCCTATAAATGTGGCCGACAAATGCGTCATCCTTTTCCTCAGATTTGAAGGATGGGTGGGCTGTATCCTTCGTGACCCACCATATCCCAGAATTTGGACACAGCTGAAATTCCATGACCTAGCTTTTAGCTTGTGCTCCATGCTTTGTGAAAACATGGGGACACCAACAATCTAAGCTTGTTGTCTGTTTAAAAGAACATGAGTGAAAGAGTGATTATCAGTACAAGATGGGGGACAAAGAAGCGTAACAAGTACCATACATCAGTTTAATGAAGGTGACGATGACAGAAGTAAGTGGGGAGCTGCTTCTGCTCTCAAATCAATAGACAGGCTGTTTATGGCACTCTAAATAATGCAAAGACTACACCTTATTCCTCTATTGCTCTCACAGCCTGTTTCCAGAGACATTGGAGCAGTGTGATTCTCTCTATATGGAGGGGATATAGTTTATGATAAGCACATTTAAACTAAGCTACATTCATTAACACAGTAATGGTTACTTGCAAACTAGAAATTTTGTGTTGTTTTGCCCATCCTGAGTCATCACAGTCCTAACCTCAGCTATTACAGATATGACGGGGGCAAAGGGGAATTGTAAAAGCCTATTATTACATAGTGTATGTTCGGGCTAAACCAACTGGCCAGTGATTCAGAGGTCTGAAAATTGCTGTCATTAATCAAAATAAAATTAACCACTGAGGCATTTTAGCAGAAGCTTCAAAACAAAACTATAACTTTTGCTGCTGCTACTAGAAGTAGTAATTACATGAAGCGTTTGCAATTACTGTAATTCTGTTTATCAGCGGACCCTGTGTAACTATTCAAACAGGAATTAAACATTTTTCCAAGAGGAATAGTTGGAAATGAAGGACTTTTTTGTTCTCTGACTAATTTACAGCACTTGTGAAGAAGGAAAGGAAATCCTTGGTAATATATAATATTACTCAACAGCTAATTAGTGAGGTACCTATTATGTCCAACTAACATTACCTTCCGTATCATTATCACATAGTGTGGTAAAGCAATGTACTAATTGATAGTATGGAAGTCAGCTCTCTCTGTAGTATACTAAGACAAACTATTTAGCCAACAATCAACCATTTAATGAAAGGCTGACACAGAAATAAAGCATCTAAAATGCATTTGGGAACATGTCATCACTGTTTGTGGTAATATTAAAGCCAGTAAAGCCAAAACAAGTAATGGTAAATACCCGGGTTCTTACATGGTGCTTTTCTACTCTACTTAAGCACTCAAAGCAATTTATATATCATGCTGTTCTATAAAGGCAGCCTCTGTGTGTTGTGCTAATCAAACCATGTTAGAACTTTAGCAGAACTTTTTTTCTCTTTTTGCTATTTTCCTGCTGAATTTTAAACATGAACATAAGCCACATTTTGAGCACCTTTTCCCCACTGATAAATATTAAAGAATTAATGTAGTGGATGCATGTTATATTTAGCCTCCAAAGCTGCTTTAGTCACTATGAAACACAGCAGACACGCTCACACTCAAAGAGGCTTATTTAAATTATGTGAAAAGCTAAGTTGACAACACAGAGCTGGAACTGAAGAGTGCTGTGATGATATGACAAAAAATAAATATTGAAAAAGATATATATTCAGGAACCAGGTTTCCGGCAATTATTTCACACAAGGGTGCAAAAACAATTATTTTATTTAGCTTCCTCTTAAGCTGAAACAAGCTTATTGCTTGTGGACGTGATTTTGATGAATGCCTCACTAAGTGCCGCTGGACACGTGTTTGTATATATTAAACAAACATGAGGTATGTTCTGTGGAACGTCTGAATCTCAGTCCCTCTGAAACAGATTTGAGCCAGTGAAGGGGAACTTGTGAGTCACTGCCACAGTTAGTGGAGTTCTGTGGGCCTAGTATCGTTAATCCATGTCTATGAACAAGTGTGACAATAAGCTCTCTGTCTGAACAGCAATCCTCTTAGGCAAAGCTTTGTGGGTAAACTCGCCTCATGCAAATTCTAAACCCCATTAGCTTTGAGGGACTAGTCAGCTGCATTGAGATTAATGGCCAAGTGACTACTTGATTTAATAGGGTTATTTCACATCTTCCGGGGGAAAAATAAACAACAAAGTTAATGCAAGACATTTGTCACTGACGTCCTCAATCTCTCTACTCTAAGTGGGAGAACTTTCTTGTGTGTGCAGATGTGTTACTTACTCCGGTGGAATAGTTGGGAGGCTTTTCAGATGTTACTACTTTAGGAATAATTATTTGGAGTAAGCTTCAATTGTTTGGACACTAAGGTGGAAAGTTTTTGTGCACAGCAAAGAGATATCAGAAAGTGAATGCAACAAGGAGGGAAAGTAGCATGGAATTTTTCATTGCAGGGTAAAAAATGAAAATCCTTATTTATCTCTTTTCCATGCCGTCAGCTTACTCCAAACTTTGCTGGAGGGGATTACTGCCTGGGTGGGTAAGGCTCTGTCACCGCAGAGTGGGAGACAACACACTGTGACAACGGTGATCTGAGGGCCCTGCCGACTCCTCCAACTCACAGCTGTGAAGGAATGATTAGCCAAAAGTTGAGCAGAAGCCTTTAAATACTTTTTCATGACCTTTAATCCCCCAATCAAATCAAAATGCCACCCTTCCCTCAGCTGCAAAACACAACCAAATATTCCACTGCTGAGCTCCAAGCATGGACCAATAACAGCTTTCCACGGAATCTGAGATTACCTAAAGCTGGCCGATTACCTTAACAGGTGAAATGAGTGCCGTCTTCCAGTTAGGAGATTAATGCTAGATCATGTGAGAGCAACCATGGGAATGGGACTGCTCAGAGTGACACACTGGAGATATTCAGGTCTTTGAAAGAGTTTGAAGAGGATTTTTACTTATAATATACTGACTTGGCAGGGAAAAAACACTGAGTTATAAATCACAGCAGCAGTCAACAGTATGCAGCACATGAGAAAAAACTGCCGCAGACTTACAGGCCAATATACAAATAAAGTGTGGTGGTCCCCAAAAGTTGATTCTGTTCATCTGGACGTTTTCAGTGGGAGAAACGTTTCGTCACTCATCCAAGTGACTTCTTCAGTCTCAGCTGACTGCTGGTTTCCCCAATCTTATAAATAGTACATTTGCAAAATTACGGAAACTAGCACCACTGAAGGACAATTGGGAGGTCCATGGTCAGTCCATAATACTTTCTTCAAGTCACTGACCATCTCGAAATCAAGGAGGGGGCCTAAGGGTACATCTTTTGTCATCTTACAGTGCTGTGATTGCAGCCATTCCCGAACTCTCTGTAAATGGTACTCATGATCAGTTGGCTTTGATCAGTGGTCGTTGATCAATGGTCATGAGAATTTGCATAATAATGATCAAGGAACTGACCTCACAGCTTGTAGCTGTTGTCCTGTGAGACACTGAACAGGAGAACAGCTAACGCAAGCTGTTAACTCTCAGAAACTTGTCCTCTCATTCAGGCTACGTCCACACTAGCCCGGATAGATTTGAAAACGGGGTTTTCGTCTGAAAATGCTCCCTGTCCACACTATCGTTTTCAGTTGTTTTCACAGAGTTGCGTGCCCAAATGGCTTACGTTCCAGTACTGCGCATGCGTGAAACACAAGACGATTTGACCTTCCTCATTTCTGTCTGCCGCTTATTTACTTTCCGGCTCTTTGAAACGTTGCGGCAAAATGTTGAGGAAAAGCACCGAGGTTTTTTAATGGACTAACAATAGTGATGTGCAGTACCACTGATTTCCTTTCCGATCCGATACCAAGTAAAATTCAGGGTGGTATCGACAATACTGATCCGATACAGATATTCTGTACAAAAACTTAATGTTTCATTGTATTTCATAATACAATATATAATTGTATTATGTAACTGAAATAATAATATAATAATAATTAGCTTCACAATGATTACAGGACATCAGACTACTTGTTCTTATTGCTTAATAATGCAGAATTATCATATGGAAATAAAAAACCTGAAGTTGAGCGCTATTTGAGCATGTTGCCTGTCTGCAGCACTAAGGACTCTGCGAGAGATGTCTGTCTCGCCCTAGCAGCGCCTGTCCCTCTCGTCTCCTTCTCTTCTGGTTGCGTCAACATAAGCTCATCATATTCTGTGATCTGATTTACTCTGAGGTGTTTGACGAGGTTAGTGGTCTTGCCACATGTATCACAAACCGCATCTTGGCTGTTTGTGGAGGTAAAATACGTCCACACATGACTCCAGTTACGCTCAGCAATTATTGTGAGTGTGCACGCCAAGGGCTGCGACACATTTATACAGCCGTATTTTGCATATGACTATGAAAGGCGTAAGAAGAAGTAGTTCCTTCCAATTTAGTAGATCTGAATGATATAGTTTCTTTCCACTGTGTTCCTGTTAATGAAAAACTACAAATTTACCCCAAAGTACTAAAATATTGATATTTTAATATGAGAATCGATTCTAGAACATAAATTACTGGTATTGGAAGAATCGATATTTCAATATCGATCCGCACACCACTAACTAACAATGAGGTGGAATTGTTGCTGCGAGTAACACAAAAATACAAACTTGCAAAAGCGAGTGAGTATTAAAGAATTTGAAGAAAAGCTATCTGGAGCAGGTACAAACTGATATTAATCTTTAATAGGGTTGTCAAAATTCAGAGCAAGGAAACAAAAGAACTGCTGTATAATGCAATTAAATCTTAGTTTAATTGGTCACATGACTGCATCATATGAATAACATGTGTTTTAGAAAGTCTCTCCGTTTTCACTGTCCACACTGCAACGCGAAAGCACCGTTTTCAAATGTATGTTTTCGAGAGCGTTTTGAAAACGTTGCATTGTCCATGAGCGAAAACGCCATCTCAGTGTGGACGGGAGGCCAAAACGGAGAGAAAACGATGCGTTTTCAAACAAAAGCGCATTAGTGTGGACGTAGCCTCAGTTTTGGCTTTGGGTCTTCAAGACCTCTTCCTGTCAGAGTTTGCCCCAGTTTCTGAGGGCCTCGTGATGGTGAAGCAAACTGTACTCACTGACACCTTGACTTTCTTTGCAGTTTTTTGTAGGAAAGACCTACATTTTTAAGTGTTATGATGGTCTGTCTCTCTTCCATTGTTAATTGCCTTTTTCTCACCATTTTTGTAGTAACACACTACTTTCTGCAGTACAATACTGTTCAACTGATGCTCACGAGGGTATGGTACCTGTGTGTTTCAACACTGCTTTTACGCAGACAGAGGGGGTTGTAATTAATCTAGAAAAGAATAGCTTTCAAGGCTTGATCAACCTTCATTGCTGCAGAACAGCTTTAAATTGTTAACCCATTTTGAACTTTTCAATTCTGATTAAGTACTTTCTTTTTTTTAGTTTTGGGTAACTTTACCTTTTTTTTAACCTCTGGCAGTTCACCATTACCTTTGTTCCATTTCAGGCTATTCATTGGACTTGAATGACTTGAACTGCAATAAAAAACTGGAAAAATTGGGGTGTTCTAAAAATTTTGACCATTAGTGTATTCTTGTTATGTCATTTTTTGTAAGTGTTTTTGTTGAATTCTTACACTGAACAAAAATATAAATGCAACACTTTTGTTTTTGCTCCCATTTTTCATTAGTTGAACTTAAAGATCTGAAATATTTTCTACATACACAAAGGACCCATTACGACCAAATATTGTTCACAAATCTGTCTAAATCTTTGTTAGTGAGAACTTTTTTGCCGAGATAATCCATCCCACCTCACAGGTGTGGCATGTCAAGATGCTGAATAGACAGCATAAATATTGCATAGGTGTGCCTTAGACTGCCCACAATAAAAGGTCACTCTGAATCAGGAATGGATCAGGATGTTTATCATTATTGGGACCCATTGTGGCTCAGAGTGGGGTCAATATTGGTCAGGCCACCAGGATAATGGAGCTTTTTAACTGTGGGACATCACAGACATTAGTGCTGGTTCATAAATGCAATTCAACGACTTGAAGTAAGAACCTTCCTATCTGAGCTCTTCTGTTATATGCATGCATTTAACATTGAGTAGGAAAGTTTGTAGGATTTTTTTTCACTAATGCTTTTAGTGCTTTTTTTTAGCTAGCAGAGCTCTAGATCATGCCCCCCTCTCCTCTTGCAGTGTTAACTCTGTCAGGATCACAAGTACTGAATGATTTTATTATTGTCACTGAGTGAGAGATTTAAAAAAAAAAGAATTTATCCGAGGCAGACACGTAAGACTCACAGTAATTGCAGTGCTTTTGCAATATGTTCTAAATTAGGCTGCAATTATTTGTAAATCTTTGCCAATATGCCTGGGATTGTAGTCAGACTGTGGGCTGCATGTGGAATCACCTGTGATTGAAATCTAAAGTGGTCACCCAGAGTTAGATGGTGCAATCCCTGTTAATCCATCAATTTTTCCTAACTGCAAGGAATCAATGATCTATTTTAATAATAGAATTTGCCCTCATATAATACATGACAGATTTCAATTGCAAATCCTGCAAAATAATAAATAACTAAAGCTTAAAGCCATAAATTCTACATACAATTAACCTGTTTCTACTTTGGGCTCTCGCTCACCAAAATGAACTGTAGCTGAAAGATGGTTTTTGTTTTCTTCTGACCTTGCACTAGAAATGTTTTTATACTTACTACACTACTCTGTTTTCACAGTATAATTTCTTTCATATCAATTTCAAATGTTTATGTTAAACAGAATAACTAAGAATTAATCATGCTATAAGCCTGGCTCCTTTTTTCCGTTAACTGACACTCCTTTTATTCAAACATCAAAGCAGTTCACAGATGGATAACAAGACGAGTGACAAAGACAAAAGAATACAAAATGAGTCGAGGCGTTTTAAACAAGGAAGCAGGAAAGAAACAGTAAACATCACAGTAAAATAGCTGTGATGGGCCATGTGGGTAGTGGGTGGTGAAAATTATGACAGTCAGTGATTACATTTTAGTCCTTCAATCTGTAAATGCGGGTATGTGTTTTTGAAGTGACAAAAAGAGGTACTAGCTGTAATATGACAACAAATGTCTTCTCAAATCTTTAAGGAAGAGTAGAAAGATAATCTGTTAAGAGCTGGTGAAAACACTCGTAACATTTCTGTCTTTAAAGATTTGTCTTGGTAATAGACTGAAAACTGGAGGAGAAAAGAGATTGACTGAAAAACTAGACATAGGACAAGCTTGAAAAGGTCATATTTTTAACGTATTAAATGACCTCTGCATCCCTGGTTTCCAGAAAGCAGTCACCAGTAAAATTGTGGCAGCTGAGTGAAGTGCTATAGATGTTTTAGATGTATTTGCACACAGCTAGTGCTTGAAGTCCATGTGGAAACATCTTGAGACAAAATAAATAAAATATACAAATTCTCAAGTTTATCTTTGTGTGTACAAACCAGTGTATATAACTGAGTATTTGTACAAATATATGCACATGTTTTGTTTAGTTAAGTTACAACTAATAGTTAGCTAACTCGTATTGATTATTTTAACTTGTTCATCTGTTTCTGACTTCTTTTCTTTTTTGTTGATTTTGTTTTGGAAACTGTTGTGCTGTCAGTCAGTCATTTGTTGGCATTTGTTATTTGTGGTCTCTGTTACTAAGCTAATGTTGAATGGATTTTCTTGGGAGCTGTTTTGAGGCAAGCTAAAGCATGGAATTTTCTCACTCATCCAACAGACTGACAGTGGCAACGTGAGAGTGGTCTGTCGCTAATGCTTGTTTAATAAAAATGAACAATAAAAAATGTTTAATACATGAAAAAGTTGTATAAACTAAGTTTAATATCAGTTGAACATATAAATAAAGTTAACTGGGAAAATCAAATAGGCACGTGTTATTTTTCTTTTGTGGTTCATTCCTCCTGTATTCATTTTTGAGTAATATACAACTTAGCCAACACAACTATCAATAAGCTTTGAGTTTTAAGAGGACCTTGAACGTTTCCTTTCTCTACTATAGAGACACTATTGGCTTGGTCTCCACATATCCCAGAGATGCCATTCATCTTGCTGTTGACTGACTATCAATGGTGGTGCCATAGAACCAGTTTTGGCTGTGATTTATATGAACTATTATCTTCCTGTACCTGGATGCTCTGCTCTGGAAATGGAGCTGAAGATGGGCAATCCTACCCAGTGAGCCTGCCCTGATCTAGATTAGACTGAAACTTCTAAATCTTCCAACACACTGGACAAACCAGAAAAACTGTCTCACTGAATTATAGACCACAATGTGCTTTAGTATCCAAGTTTGAATATTTCTTAATATTTTTTCACCATTAGATGGTTAAAAACAAACAAACAACCCCCCCACCCCCCTATAATTATTCGACCTTAAAACGAGAACTGCCAAAGAGGGTATTTTGGACACACCTTCTCATTTAATGGCTTTTCTTTATTTTCATGACTATTTACATTGTAGATTTTCACTGAAGTTATCAAACCTATGAATGAATATGGAATTATGTAAATTATGTAGCAAACAAAAATCATGTTTAACAATTTAGATTCTTCCAAATAGCCGCCCTTTGCTTTGATTACTGCTATTTTGATTACTCTGCGCTCCATCTCATCCCGAACCATCTCCATTCTGTTTAGGTCACGTGACTCTGGAGGCCAGGCCATGGTGCAGCACTCCATCACTCTCCTTGTTGATCAAATAGCCCTTACACAGCCTGGAGGTGTATTTGGGGTTCTTTTACCTGTTGTAAAATAAATGAGGGTCCAACTAAATGCAAACTGGATGGGATGCTGTGGTAGCCATGCTGCTTCAGTGTGCCTCCAATTTTGAATAAATCCCCATCAGTGTCACCAGCAGAGCACCCCCACACCATCACACCTCCTCCTCCATGCTTCACAGTGGGAGCCATGCATGTAGAGACCATCATTCACCTTGTCTGTGTCGCACAAAGACACAGTGAGAGGAACCAAAGATCTCAAATTTGGACTCAGACCAAAGCACAGATTTCCACAGGTCTAATGTCGATCCTTCTGTTTCTTGGCCCAAACAAATCTCTTCTGCTTGTTGCTTTTCCTTAGTTGTGGTTTCTTAGCATCTGATTGACCATAAAGGCCTGATTCACACAGTCTCCTCTGAACAGCTGATGTAGAGATGTGTCTGCTACTGGAGCTCTGTGTGGCATCTATCTGGGCTCTAATCTGAGCTGCTGTTAACTTGCAGTTTCTGAGGCTGGTGACTCGGATGAATTTATCCTCAGCAGCAGAGGCGACTCTTGGTCTTCGTTTCCTGGTCCTCATTTGAGACCGTTTCATCGTAGCACTTGACAGTTTTTGTGACTGCACTTGGGGACATATTCAAAGTTTTAGCAATTTTCCGGACTGACTGACCTTCAGTTCTTAAAGTAATGCTGGACTGTTGCTTCTCTTAGCTGATTGGTTCATAATATGAATTCTAACAGTTGTCAAATAGGGCTGTCAGCTGTGTACCAGCCTGAGTTCTGCACATCACAACTGATAGTCCCAAACTCATCAAGAAGGCAAGACATTGCACAAATGAACCCTGACAGGCACACCTGTGAAGTGAAAACCATTTCAGGTGACTGCATCATGAAGCTCATTGACAGGAGACCGAGGGTTTGCAGGGTATGTCCAAACTTTTGACAGGTAGTGTATCTTACTTAGATAAAAGATGAGTAATTACTACAGGGCCATGGATGGGATTCTGAGGCAGGGCAGGCCAGAGAGTCCGGAGTGTGGAGAACAAATCAGAGTGAAATTCAGAGCAGAATAGCCAAACTAGACAGTTTTAAGCCTGAGCAGTAAAGCTGAGGTGAAGCTTTAATCTGAGGCGGAGCAGAGTGGAAAGGCTGTAGATCTAGTGATGAAATGATAAACTCTGACTTTCCTATTTTTACAATATTAAAATGTGTTTATTATGTTTTTATAGCCATTTGTGAGGTCAGTTTTAAAATGTAGCCAATCAGGAGTTTCCACTCCACTTCCAACAGTGACCACTTTTTTTAACTGTCTTTTTTAGAACAACCAATTAAACTTTAGTGCAACTAGTTAAACTTCAATAATCTGCTTGGCTGAAGTTAAAGAACAACAAATTTCAGCCCCACTGTACCTTCTGCACAATTTCACAGTGGTGTCTAATAAAATATAAGAAATCCCAGCAGCAAGCAGAAGACAGTGCTACATATGGTTTTACTTTTACATCAAGAGCAACCCAAAACTCCATTATAGTTCACTGATATTATGAATTTCAATGTGTGAAGTGTTGTGAATCTGTACCAACGTAAGTGGCAGAGTCTGCTGAACTTTGGTGAATATGGGTTAATGAAGAGTCTCGTTTCCAAATCAAATTGTCACGGTCTGCCGGGGGCAAGCCGTGTGGAGTTGTAGAAAAGGACCCAAAAGGCGGCAGCTCTGGTGCAGGTGAATATTTATTTACCACTGTGGGTACAAAACAGCACTGGTGGAAAAACAAGAAACCGGAAACCTAAACTGGCTAAGCTAATAACACAAACCAGAAACGAGGATGCAGGGAGGTCCGAGGAAATACATACGGAGAGACGCAGGGAGACCGAGGGGAAACAACACAGGCGAACCAGCGACTACTAAGACAGAAAACACAACTTAAATACACTCAGAAAACACAGGGAGATTACACACAGGTGGGAAACACAGCCGGGAGTGATTAACATGACGAGACTAGGGAGGCAAACTGAAAATACTCACATAAGACGCAGACCTACACAATAAAACAAGAACTTGCACATGAAAGGACACAACTAAGAAACGCGGACTAGATACAGGAACACACGGGCAGAACAGAGTAAACACTAACCAGAGAAACAACAGAACCACAATCACGAAGAGAAAACACAAAACGCTGGGTCAAAAGGACCCAGGATCATGACAGTACCCCCCCGTCAAGGGCTGGCCCCAGACAGCCCAACACAAGAACACCAAAACAAAAAAAAAACGAAAACCGCCCAAAGCAGAAAACAACCCGACCAGGGCGGGCGGCGGGGGACTCAGGAAGGAGGGCTCGAGGCAAAACAAAAACAGGAGCACCAGAAGGCCAAAAGACAAAAAAAAGAAAAACAAAACACGAGGCCAAAGACCAAAAGAAAAGAAGCACACCAAAGCACAGGAAAACAGAGACCAAAACCAAAAAAAGACCAATAAAACAAAACACACCATAGCCCAAGGAAAATGGAGTCCAAAACAGAAAGGTCCAGGGGGCCGGCCAAGGGGGCAGACAGCACAGGAGTCCAAAACAAAAGAGTTCAGGGGGCCGACTGTGCGGAAGGCAGCGGTGGCGACGTGGATACAGTTCGGGAGGCCGGCCGTGCGGACGGCAACGGCGGCGACGACAGCGCTGGTCCGGGGGCCGGCCGTGCGGAAGGCAACGGCGGCGACGAGGGAGACGACGGAGCAGTTCAGGGGGCCGACCGCGCGGAAGGCAACGGCGGCGACGAGGGAGACGACGGAGCAGTTCAGGGGGCCGACCGCGCGGAAGGCA
>NW_005187565.1:530065-534857 GCF_000239375.1 Pundamilia nyererei
GGGAGCTAACTGAGCTGGGAGTAGCTGCGGGGGAGCTAACTGAGCTGGGAGTAGCTGCGGGGGAGCTAACTGAGCTGAGAATGGCTGCGGGGGAGCTAACTGAGCAGGTGATATGCTGTTCACAATATCATATGCTGCACAGAACATCGCCCCTGAATGAACAGTCATACAGTCCGAAAATGAAAAACAGTCCTCACTCACCACAGCCGGCGATTTAGAAGCCCGAACGTCCGACTGTGGGGTGGCGCGCTTGCGGCGCGATCGGCGTTTCCTCCCCGCAGACGGCTCCGACGGGCCGGGCAAGATCACATCCGGCGAGTCGGGCAGCGAGGCAGGAGTGGCTGAGAGAAGGTGCGGTGTGAGCCGGAGAAAAGCCTGCATGGTCGGAGGAAGCGACTGCAGAAGCCATGGCAGGCCAGAAAAGAGCCGTTGTAGCCGACTTTCCACGGCACGACGAAGCTCCTCTGGAGGGTTCTCTAGCCATAGCCCGAGGAGAATCTCCACATTGTACGCAATGTCGTCCTGGAGCTCCTCGGACGGATTTACTGCCGCTGGGTCCATGGTGGCTGGTTCGTACTGTCACGGTCTGCCGGGGGCAAGCCGTGTGGAGTTGTAGAAAAGGACCCAAAAGGCGGCAGCTCTGGTGCAGGTGAATATTTATTTACCACTGTGGGTACAAAACAGCACTGGTGGAAAAACAAGAAACCGGAAACCTAAACTGGCTAAGCTAATAACACAAACCAGAAACGAGGATGCAGGGAGGTCCGAGGAAATACATACGGAGAGACGCAGGGAGACCGAGGGGAAACAACACAGGCGAACCAGCGACTACTAAGACAGAAAACACAACTTAAATACACTCAGAAAACACAGGGAGATTACACACAGGTGGGAAACACAGCCGGGAGTGATTAACATGACGAGACTAGGGAGGCAAACTGAAAATACTCACATAAGACGCAGACCTACACAATAAAACAGGAACTTGCACATGAAAGGACACAACTAAGAAACGCGGACTAGATACAGGAACACACGGGCAGAACAGAGTAAACCAGAGAAAGAACAGAACCACAATCACGAAGAGAAAACACAAAACGCTGGGTCAAAAGGACCCAGGATCATGACACAAATATTATATAAAGCATTATATCACCTGGCTCATGTAATATTTTGTTATATTTTATCTAATTACCTGACTTTATTGCATATGGTGATTTTATTTTTGTTATAAACAATAATTTTATTTTACTGTAATGACCCAGACTTACTATTCAAAGCTGAAGGTTAAGAAAAGAAAAAGAAACTGGTGAATGCTGATGGCAGTAATTCAGGTTGAAGACTGAATATAGTCCTAAGTGTGTTTGTGTGTTTGTGTGTGCATCTTCCGGAAGCAGAGAAGGGTGCTCTCTGTCGTGGCAGGAGGTCAGAGCTTTGATGTGGCCGTGACTGGCAACACTCTCTGACTGTTTGAGCCAAACAGACGCAGTCACCCCATGGCCTCTGATCTCTACAAAGAACTGTCCTTACATCTATCTATCTATCTATCTATCTATCTATCTATCTATCTATCTATCTATCTATCTATCTATCTATCTATCTATATCTACAGTCCTCAACCATGTGCGCTCAGAGACACACACACACACATACCTTGACAGAAATCTGCCCTATCCCTCTCCTCCTAAACTGGCGTCCTTCCAGCTGGTCAGGATGGGAACATTGTGCAGATGGGCACAAAATCACCAATCTGACGGACGCCTCAGGTCTTTTCGTGGACGGGCTCTGCAGTGTAGTGATGTTCATTCTCCTGTCAAACTTCATAGTCCTCTCATCACTCTTCCTCTCCCTACAGCACTCTCTATTCTCTCCTTCCTGTTCATTGTGCCCCTCCTCATGCTCACCTTTACTGTGTCAATTTTCGTGATCCTCTTTCACTTCGATGATAGCTTTTGATTTTTAAAAATTCTTCAAATGCTCCTATTGGTGATCCCTGTTGATGAAATGAATACAAAGCAGATATATGACATTTGAAAGGATTTTTGATCTGATCTGGCTGTCCTTTGAAGCATTATTAGCATATGTCTCCAGGATCTTTACCAATGCCTGTTTTGCTTGATATTTTAATTTTTGTTTGCTTTTAGGGTGGCCTAAATATGTTAAATGGGAACTCTGGTTCTGCTCACCTAATAAAGTTTGATCTTTTATTTATCAGTCAGGGTTTGGAAGCCCTCGAGTCCATCAAAAATCTTTAGGAAACACAAATTCATTTTCCTTCTTGCTTGGTTCTATTTAATTTAATCTTCTTTGCAAGTCTTGCCAGAGTATCTAAACAAAATTCAATAAAAATGAAAATAACGGCTACATAAAAATATAATATACAAAAAGATATGAAAGTAACTGTGTGTGTCTGGCACGCCTCTCTTTCTCTCGCTGTCTATTTAATTCTCTCTAAATGAACTGTGTGTGTGTGTGATACGGGGGGAAACTCTCACTTGCAGCCCTCAGCTGCAGTGATTGAAAGTAATAAAAGATGAGTCGCTGCTGCAGGCAGGTCATTCAGTGATTATGTGGGAGTGTCTGATTGGAAGTAACAGGCTGCAGTTTAAGGTTAAATCTATGGTACATTTTTATAGCTGTTTGGTGTGTCTTTTATCAATAGAAAAAAAAATTATACTCCGTGGCCTGTAGCATGAAGCTTCCTGTTGGAGTTGTCAGAAACAAGGCTTCCAGAATAAGTCTGTATAATGTGGCTGGAGTATATTAAAAAGAAATCGGAATATTAAACAACAAGCTTTAGCTTCCAAAAACTCAGATAATGCTTAACCTCGAGTTTACATACAGAAGCAAGGTTAGCTAGCAGTTTAACCAAATGCTAAACAATCATAGTTTCAGACACTGGAAGAATATAGCCCTGAAATCAGCTGTTCTGCATTCTAATTATTCTTACACTTGTCCTGTTAGCCTATTGAATATGCAAACAAAGTAAAGATTGTAGAAAATAATCTTGATGCAAACCTAACTCTATGCAATATATATATATATACTATGCTTAGGTAACATGACTTGTAGAGAAAGCTTAGTGTGGAAGAAGTTAAAGACGAGCTGAAAAGATGAGAGAAAAGAATGAAAATAAACTACAAATGGATGCAGCAAAATGTGTCCATTTAACTGACATGTTAGCTGTTGGGGCTGCTGCACCGTGAACAGTAGTACCAGCAACAAATAGTAAGCAGGCCCCCTGTGCAACGGTGATGAAGAGAAAAGGAAGGGGAAATTTAAATGGTTAAAAAATAGATATAGGGACATGAATTAATGAATGGCTACTTTTATTGTCAAGCCACTGCTAATAACTAAAGTGTAGCTTTTAATTATTGTCACATGCCACAGTGCAACACAGAAATAACCCAACAACAACTGTGCCAACCTGATTAAAACCTGTCCAAACTCTATGAGAGATATACATGTGTATAATATGTGTATGTCTGATATACATAAAGGTAAGTGTCTGTCTGTACATACATATATATATATATATGTATTTGTATATACATATATTTACATGTATTTGTATGTACCTCGCCTTTCGCCCTATGTCGCTGGGATAGGCTCCAGCGCCCCCCGCGACCCTGAAAAGGATAAGTGGAAGCGAATGGATTAATGGATGAATGGATGGATGGATGGATATCATCAGTGTAGAAATTACTTTTGTGTTCTAATACAGAGGATTGACACCTTTAGATTTTGAAATTTTGGCATACTCCGGTGGCTCGTGGTTTGATGAAAATTGCAAATTATAAGTGTGAAAGTGGACATTCTTGTATGGTCTCACTCTGAAGGGTAAAATATTGCAATATCAACCCATTAGTAGTGACTGTGGCCTTGTCCAATGAATATATAACCTTCCACAACCAAATCTGAGAAAAATCATGAGAAGGAAGAACCAGTTACCTTTGTCAAAAACTTTTTCTGCATCTAGTTGACATTACTACTCCTTTTGTTTTGCAGCACTGTGACAGGATAATGAGATTGAGTAGCCTAGTATTTAGGCAGAGAAATCCAGTTTGCTCATTATGAATTGTTGAGAGAAATACTTCTTCTAACCTAGATGCAAATGCTGCAACTTTAATGTTGTTGTTAATTGATGACAGAGGCGCGTAACTAGATGGCAAAACAGGGTCTTTAACCGGTTAGTGATAATTTTGTTGTAGCTGCGTTCTGAAGAAATGGTGCCTTGCCATTAGGCATCTGGTTTAATGCGGTATAACTCATTAGTTTAGGTGTGTTTAAGAGATCTGTATCTTTAACTTCAACTTATTTCATTTATTTACAGGGAAATTGTTGAATTTTTCTGTAGTGCGTTTCAGCAGAATATGGTAATAGCTAAAACGGGTATTTCTTGTGGTGATTATGTGAATTGCCCAGTCGGTTGTTATGAGTGATTTTTACCCATCAGCTGTGAAATACCCTTGTAAAAGGGTATTTGTTGTCACCCTGCCAGGTGGGTGGGGTGAGCAGCGTGGACACCCAAGTTTGTGTATGTGACAACTAGAGAACAAAGCAACGTAGGAGTTTGGAATTGATACCGTAGGTGTATCTACTAAAAAATGTCAGACAAGTTTGAATGTGACTGAGCCACCTCCACAGGACAAGACTCAGCTGTCCATCTGCATCTAAAGGTCAAAGGTCACTCTTTCGAGGATGCCAATGTTCACATTTTGGACAGAGAGGACAGATGGTTTGAAAGAGGAGTGAAAGAAGCCATCTATGTCCACTGTGAGCGACCATCTTT
>NW_005187565.1:535124-558283 GCF_000239375.1 Pundamilia nyererei
TGAAGAAGCTTCTCGGATGAGAGGTGAAACGTCTTCAAGTAACTTAAAGAAGTCCAGACACTTTTCTTTGCGAGCTCCTTTGACTGAGTTCAACCTCAAGGTCAAAGTCAGAGGTTACATGTTTCTGAAAATCTTGTGAATGTGATAATTTGAGAATAAGACGAAATAGGATTTTCAACTTGATACCATAGGCATATCTACTAGGAGGGTTTTGGTACATCTGACTGCTGCCATTGTTTTTCTATAACTATTTTGGAATTTTTTTGATTTATTATGTTGTAGTTTTGTATTTTGTTATTCTTCTCCATATTTGTTTGGATTTTTTGTGTTTTTTTTTCTCTCAGTACTGAATTCCAATTTTTTCCCCATTTCTTCTTGTATGTGTGATTTTTCCACTAACTACCACTAAAAGGGAGATGTATTAGTAAAACCATTTGTTCCCATAAAGTTTGCCCACCTTTTCATCATAAATCTGTCAAATTCAGAGTCCATTAAGACGGAGGTATTAAATCACCATGTGTTTTAATAATTGGGAGTATAGGTGTTGGATCACTAACAATAATAGGACAAGGGTTTTTGAATAATAATGTTACTTGTGAGATCTGTTGGAGAAAGTAATTATTGCACTGGAGAATAAAGGTATCATTCAATTCCAACAGTGAAATCATGCATATACTGCTTTATTATTTTGGGATATTGGCAAATGCCTTACATTTACTGATTTATTGGGGCGTTCTATTAAAGGGTGTAAGACAATATTAAAGGAGAAAAAAAAGGATAATCATTACTAGAAACGTATAGATTGACGATTGTAAAAAGAAAGTGTCAGCCGGAATTACAGCATATCGACATTTTGAATCTATTAGTGTAGTGTTCAGAGTAAACAATAGCCTTTTATGAACCAAGATAGAGGCTCTGTTTCATGTAACAAGCTGAAAAGATCTAAATAAGCCTAAAAGATGTGTTCTTTCAGAGGCTCTATCCCATAAGAGGAGTATCTTTGCCTTTTATATTGGAACAGTATCCAGAGTTGTTATTCTTTTTACCAGTGAACAAATAACACATACATTTAAAGAAGCTAGTGGCTGAATAAGAAGAAATAAAATGTGTGCATATGCAGCATGAAATCCAAATGAACCCTATAATTTATGAATATCTGTGATAAAGGTTTTACTTTCATATGAGGAGCAGTTGTTTATGTGTTGTGACTGTCATGGGCTGAACTCTGAGGCGCTGGGCTAAAGCTATAGGTATGTTGACAAAGGATAATCAGGCGTGTCGTGCGAATAACCCTTGTACTCCAGGAAGCCTAGGTTTACCTTAGTTGGCGAAGCCAAAATCCTGCTTTGTTATACAAGTCTCTGGGCTGAAAACTTTGCAACTCCAGTATGTCCACTCTGTTTAACAGTTACATGCTCCCACTGGCACAGATTATAAAGAACAACAAAATAAACTACCACAGCTATGCAGATGACACACAAATATATATCACAATGTCACCAGGAGACCGAGGCCCTGTACAGGCTCTTGGTAAATGCATTTAGGAAATTAATGACTGGTTGTGCCACAATTTTCTCCAGCTAAACAAAAACAAAACTGAGGTAATAGTCTTTGGTGCCAAAGAAAAACGATTACAGGTCACCAGGGGACTTCAATCTATACATCTAAAAACCACAAACCAGCCGAGAAATTTGGGTGTAGTGATGGATGCAGACCTAAACTTAGAAAAAGACAATAACAAAGTCAGCTTACTATCACCTCAAGAATATTTCAAGGAAAAAAGATCTGATGTCTCAACAGGACCTGGAAAAACTAGTCCATGCATTCATCTTTAGTAGGCTTGATTACTGTAACAGCATCTTTACAGGTCTACCTAAAAAATCAGTCAGACAACTACAGCTCATTCAGAACTCTGCTGCTCGAGTCCTCACTAAGACCAAAAGAGTGGACCACATCAGTCCAGCTCTGAGGTCTTTACACTGGCTGCCTGTCCGTCAGAGGATAGACTTTAAAGTTCTGATGCTGGCCTATAAAGCTCTGAATGGTTTAGGACCAAAATACATCAGTGACCTCCTGACCCAGTATGAACCTTCCAGATCCCTCAGGTCATCTGGATCCGGTCTTTTATCAGTTCCCAGAGTCAGAACCAGACACGGAGAAGCTGCATTCAGCTTTTATGCTCCTTATATCTGGAACAAACTCCCAGAAAGCCTCAGATCAGCTGAAACACTCAGTTTATTTAAATCCAGGTTGAAGACTCACCTGTTCTCAGCTGCATTTGAATAAAGCACCAAATCCACACTTTTAAGCTTAAATTTCAAAACTTACATTTTAACTACTGATTTTATCTACTGTTCTGATTTGATCTGTTTTGATTTTATATACTGTTTTATTTGTTTGTTTGTTTGTTAATTAGTTTGTTTGTTTGTTTGTTTGTTTTAATCAATTTTAAATCATGCTTTTTATTTGTTTTAGTTTCTAATGTCTCTGTAAAGCACTTTGAATCACCTTGTTGTTGAATTGTGCTATACAAATAAACTTGCCTTGCCTTGCCTTGCCTTACACGCAGACACATTGAAGGCTGGGGAACTAAACACACCTAAAGAAAAAGTTAGGATAACAAGACAAGACATAGAAGTACCAAAATAAAACAGGAAGTAGCGATGTGGGGAATCATGTGACAAAGGAAACTCGGCAGCAAGAGGGAGCTTGGAGAGATTCAGAATAACCAAAACAAGAATACCAAAATATAAGTCTAACAACTAACAGAAACAGCAATACAAAAGCAACAACAACAAAGGAGTAAACACAGAATCATTAATAAGATCATAAAGAGAAAATATGGGATGTTGTCAAAACTGGGCTCTCTAACCATCAAACCTAAAAATACAGTTAAAGAGTGACTGCTGTTAATTTTGCAGCAAATTTTTATTTAGTCGTTTTACTTAAAATTTAGACTTCTAAATTCTTTTAGCTTTAGTCATCATAAGATTTTAAGCAGCAGTTTATCCAGCTGACGAAAATATAGAGTGTAAAAAATTTGTTGCGTTTTTACCAGTGAGAGTTGCTCTACATGGTTTACAAAGTGTCTCATTTTCCTTGACATCAAATGGAAAATGTGTCCATATGTTCACTCTTGTCTTCCTATGTGCTGACATTTTGTCTCATTTTCATGAGAAACCGGGAGGATGGGAGATAGTGGTACCATTTCCAAAAAGCACCTCAGTTGTGCACCTCTAACATTACTGCATGCAGATTACTTCTGATTGGACTGCTTCAAAACTCGCCTGGCCTTTCTACACAATGTAATTAGTTCTTATTGGCTCTTGTCACTCCAGGATATTTTCTTTTTGTTTTTATTCACTGACAAAAGTTTCAGCAGATTTCATCACAGTTTTTGTCCTCATGTAAATGTAGGGTAAATGTAGCTTTCTGTGAAATAAATGTAAAGTTTTGACTCTGTTTGTGTAAATAGATTTGTGCTTAAATGTAAATCTGGCTAAAATAAAGTTGACAAAAATGTTATTTCTTTTGTGTTGATATGAAAAGCTCTCAGACGTAATATCTTTGCTCATGACTATTACCTACCTACTACTTGCCTACCTCGTTGTTCACATACAGCGCCAACAGAGTGCATCGCTTATAAGTTAGCTTAAATGTATTCCACCAGTATGACCAGATGAATTGCTTACAGAAATAATGAAGAGCCACACAAAATAATGTTTTTAGCTATTGATCTCTGTCTGTCCAAACGGGGACGTGCCCAGTAGATATCAGTGGGTGGGTTTCAATCACTCAGACTTTCTGCAACGAGGATGACGATAGACTGACAGACACTTTATAGCTTCTGAAGGACTCTAAAGGAGACTGTTGGTCTGTGCCATAAATTATGGATAAAGAATGCCTGTGTGTATGTGCGTTGTGTGTTTGTGTATGTGTTTGTGTATGGTGGTGGTGCTGGGGCCGCAGCCTTCCTGGTTGAAATCTGGCCAGCATTGCCATCAACAAGTAACACAAGTCTTCCTGCTTAAAGTTTCAAAGAGAGCCTGTAATTTCCAAGCACACATGAGTCAATGAGAGCTCAGATGTTTATTAATAACATGAATTCACAGATTGTTTCTGAATGCTTATTGTGATCGGATTCAACGAGGGTGCAATGACCAAATGCCAAAACGATCTTCAGATTCCCCTGTGCCTTCAAGCATTAATTCACTTACATGTGTCCTTCTGGACGACTATTAACTTTAATTCAGATAAAAGTGACGTACTCTGGCCTTTGGTGTACACGGCTAGTCTGCTAGTTGGTGATTAACGAACCACTTCCATCTCCAGCACTATGAACTCTGGCCGGGACTTAATTAAAACTCAGCCATTGACCACAATCATAAATTACTTTCCACAACCTGTGACACTTTCAAAATAAAAAGGACTCATTGGTTTCTTGCCAATTAATAATTCACAAATGAAATGGAATGAAAACCTGAGGCAGGGGTACTGTAAGAGTTTGTATCCTGAGTTTTGAAAAAGGCTGACAGCACTGTTGCTGAATAAGAAGGATTACTTGAGCTGGTGGTGACTGCTGGGTGATTGATGACCGTTATCTGCTCTGTTTGTGTTCTGCAGGTAGCTGTTGTCATCACAGTGTCACTGCACTGCTCCTGCCCAGTCTGATCCTTGACCTGAGCAGCTGATTCCCAGTAGGAGGGAGCAGCCCTGCAACAATATCTCTACTCCATCATCTCTGGCTCTGTTTACATGTGTGTCAGTCTGAGGATGGAGGCCTTTCTCAGCATACCTCCAGTCTGCGCCTCTTATGAAATCATCACTGTTCTCACTAGTGTTTCCTTTTTTTTCTTCTTTTTTTTAAATGCAGCAGCTGTTTGCTGTAATCTGAAAGTTAAGTCCCAAATGCAAATTTAGTGATCGCATCAGAGGCACAAGCTGGGCGTTTCCTGTATTAAATGTAACGGGTAATGCTCTGTTTTGCAAACCTTCAGCCACAAACACTAAATCAGATGAAGGAGAAGCTTCAGAGTGACACTGTCTTCAGCTGCTGTATATTGTACGCTTCCTTCCTCGCATTTTTACTGAAATGAACTTCGTATTTATTAGCTTGCAGTGTAATTATTATCATTAATAATCACTATTATATTACAGTGTTTGTTGATATTGGTAAATACTGTTTGAATATATATACCTTCCAAAATAAAAGTCTAAGTTCAGCAGCAAGCGACATGTTATGAGATGAATCTTGCTTATTTATGCATCGTTATATTTATGTTTTAGTCAGTGAAATGTTTGTTTTAATTCCCATGTCATTTTTATCATGACTTTAAGATGGTCTAAAGTTGGCAGGGATGGACGCTGCCCACCTAGAAATAAATTTTGCCCCCACACCTACAGAAAATACAGAGTTCGCATTTTAAACTTCTTTAGCTGCTTTGCAACCCACCTCTCCTCCAGCATCTGACCCCATCATTGGCATATCCATTGTCATACTGTGATGCTGCTCTGTGCTGTTTTGCTGCTCCGATTTTTCATTTATCCACATAGAGGGGTGAGGAGGTCCCTGTACAGCCTGTATCAGTTACTGTAATTGATTTAAAAACACTCTCTATTTCTTTGAAATGTGTCTATACTTTCTTCTAGGGTCTTTAACTTACAATATAAAGCACCTCGAGGTGACTTTTGTTGTGATTAGGTGCTTTAAAAATAAAATGTGATTAAATTATCTCCTAGGAGCTGCTGTTACAAAATAGTACTTTCATGTGTTTTTCATTAACAGGGCATCTATTGATGCATTTTTGACAGAGTCACTGATGCAGCTGGTTTAAAAACAAGGTGTCCTTTGGTGCCCAGTGTTGAGGCATAAGTGAGCTGGATCTGTCACTCCCAACTTGTCATTTTGTAATTACTTAGATTACTATTGTAAAGAGCATTTTTTACTTTAATGAACTTTATGACAATATACTATAATTATTTTTTGCTTATATCATACACACCTGTTTCTGTGGTAAATTATTTGATAAACAAATTCATCGTGAAATTCAACCTTAAACCAAATTATCATCCAAACAGTGGCAGGAACAGGAGTAGAGTAACTCACACTACAAGTGTTTGGTTTCCAGCAAGAGGTAATCATCAGCAGTCAGGCAGTTTCCCTCTTGTCTTCATGGGCCTACATTCCTAGCAAGATGTTTAAGATTTAAGACAGTAATAGGCTTAATTTGATCTGTAAGAGAAGTGATTATGCTGTGTGTTAGTTTCTCCCAGCCCCGTGTTGTCTCCTAAGGTTTTCTAGAGATAAGCAAGATGTCAGGTTGCCCTGCAGGGTCAGGTCTTCCACAGTTTGTCATCTTTTACTTAACCCCTTTGCTGTAAAAAGCTTTTCTTTTGGATTTGTCCATCATCATTGATCTCTCTCTCTCTCTCTCTTTGGATTATCTGGCTTTGAATTTCCCAACACACTTCAATCAGTAATAATTTCGTCAAACTACACTGACTCACCAATAAGGAAGCTTTTCATTTTTAATAGAGTTTTCAACAAAGAGAAGAAACAAAGAGAAGAAACATGCAGGGGGGGAAGCTTGTCATTGTTGTTTTGTCTCAGGCATAATGTAACATGAAATTCATTTTCTTTTTGTCTGTTGTTGTTGAGAAAGGCCAGAGGAAAGTTTCTTTAAAAGGTTACATTCTGCAGCATTTTTCTACTTACTGAATATGTAGCAATAATAACAAGGAAAGAGCATTTCCAGAACCTTTTCAAACATTTGAAAAAGCAACAAAAGTCAGGTTTTTCCTTACCTGGAGGCTCTCCATCTAGATTTAATTCTGTGCAGGCTGTTGGACAAACTTAACCCGGTTTCGCTCACAGCGGTTTACTGTCTGATAGCCTGCTGCCTCTGTAAATACAGCATGAACAAGGGGGATAAATCTCCCAGGTAATGCAGGCTGAGGGGAATTTCAATCCAAGGTGGAGCAGTTATCACTCCTGGCCAATGTCTGGAATGTTAACGAAGGTTTATTTGAGGTTAAAACCCGAAGCAAGAATGTGTTCGTACAGAAGAGGCCAGGTTCTTCCAATTACTAGACTATGTTGTTATCAAAAGAGGTTTAATGAAAGTAAAGCCGTCTGCTAGAAAGATCTTCAATTAATTCAAGTTATTTTTCAATCCTTTTTATGTATTTCCAGTGTTAGGAGACAGTGGATGCTAATTGTGATAAACATTTTTCTGTGTTTGGCAAAACAATATTAAAAGCCCATACAAGTGGTTTTGTAATAACTATTTGTGAGTACAACATGAATTAACACTCATGCAACCCTACAGGATATCATTGATAGTCGATGAACTTACTGTACCCCTTAATGGCCTATTTTCTGTTCCAATGGTGGATGCTCAAGTCGGTTTTATCTATAGGCTGTGAAATATCCAAAGGTGCTTTATATTGTAAGCTGAAGACCCCAAAATAATACAAAGAAAACCTAAGACTCAGATGACCTGATCACCTGAAAGCTGAAGGTGCTACCACGCATTCTACTTTTGAAAATTCTAGTAATCACACGCAACACAGAAGTCTAATATTGAAGTCCTCTGAAGGTAAGATGAGTCCTGATTATTGATGATCTTGAAGGATTTTGAATTTGATTCTAGTTTTAACAGTTAGCCAATGAAGACAAACAGAAAAGAGAAGAAGACCGTGGAAGACATATCCTCTCTCTTTCTAGTCTCTAAAAGAGAGAGCCTGAGCGAAGCATCTAAATTATGAACAGAATTGGTCCTAGTATGGAACCATGTGGAGCTCCATAATTAGCCTTGCATGAAGAAGACTCCACATGAACAAACTGGAGTCTGTTAGATAGATATGTTTCCTTTAATACGTGTAGCATACTCTAATCTCTGTAGTAAAATATTTTTTCCGGAATAATTATTTGTGAAAAAAGGTACACTACTAGTTAAAGTATAAGGAATATTAGGCAGTCTGGCTACAATGATGAAGAAAAACCTGGGATTGTTGTTGATTTCTTCAGTTAATGTAAATTTAGTATAGAAATAGGGAAATTTTGGCAAGCGATGAACATGGCAAAAAATTTCAAATAAGGAGTTCAGCATATGTGCAAGCAGTCCCCTTTTTCTCCTCTAATATAGACATCTCAGATCTATAACTCTTGCTGTTAAAACTTCTCTTTTTTTGTTTTTCAGTCCCTGGCCCAGTGGGCTGAGCATTTTAACAATGAAACAGCAGGGATGGATTTGCAATTGGAGCCAGCCATTACAGGAATTACTTCATTTTTTTCAATTCCACAGTTAGCCACTTGGTTTTATACCTATAGCACTCCCCTCCACATGACTCGAGATTAACTGCAACACCACGGAATACAACAAAATACCAGTATGTGATGAACTTGGAATAAAAATGTGTTTTTCAAGCATGCTCACCATTGTGCACTGTGCTGTTTAAACCAAAGGACATTTAGAGGACTATTGGTCTGTGGTTTTCTTATTGTTAAAAAAAGTCCCATGAAAAGCCCAACAAAAGTGTTCTAAAATAGATAGTGATCCTTTCATACTGTACTGTTTTTGTGTAGAGGTCATCCTGAGTGAAACATCTTTTATACTCACAACTCTAACTGAAGTACTCGTTTTAAGCCAAGGAAGAATGGCTGTACTAATTTACTCTTCCTGTTTTATACTTCATGAATCTTAATCATCCAAAAACTTGCCTGAATGACTTCTGGGTCTTCCTGGCTGAAGGCGACACTCTGGTCTTTTATCCTGTCTGTGTCTGTCTGAAATAACTGCAGTGTTTCTGTGATGTAGGCTCATATTAAAAAGAGCAAACTAAAACTAGATTCCCTTATTTAATAAAAACAGCAAAGCTGTACATAACTAGGTTTTGCCACTACATATACTTGTTTTTGTGTGTGTGTTTTTCTTAATAATTCCCATTGTTAAGTGATGAGAAGATTCAGTTGTGTCTGGATGTGATTGATTAAATTAAAATCTATTTATTTATACAGCGCCAAATCACAACAACAGTTGCCTCAAGGTGCTTTATATTGTACAGTAGATCCTACAATAATAAATACAGAGAAAAACCCAACAATCATATGACCCCCTATGAGCAAGCACTTTGGTGAGAGTGGGAAGGAAAAACTCCCTTTTAACAGGAACAATCCTCCATCAGAACCAGGCTCAGGCAGCGGTGGCCATCTGCCGTGGCCATTTGGGGGAAAAGAGAGAAGTAACACTAGATTCTGTTATTAAATAATAAAAACAGCAAAACAATACATACTGGGTTTTAGTACAACATACTTGTTTTTGTTTGTTTGTTTTTTCTTTAAAACTTCAGCATAATCTCTTTTGGCTTCCTTCACCTGCCTTTTAATCCATGATTGTTCTGACTAGCTGCCTCTCCAAATAGAAGGTTTCAACAACAGGTGAGTGGAGCTTCTGTACGCTCAGTTTTGGTAATCTCAGTTTTTGGATGTAGTTAGCATTGGGCACTCAACACTGTAAATGTGACCAAAAAAAACCCATCTCTGGGTTTCCTGAACGGCGTAGACCAAGAGGTTCATCTTCAGGTTAATACTTCTGAGACATTTCCCTGGTCCCTTTTTCAAATCACCTCATTTTGACTGAGAGCTAATATGTTAGACTGAGGGAGTTGAGGTTGACACCTTGGATGAAAATAATTTCCATTCACACGTCATTATATTGTGATAGCACTGCACTAATAAACACTGGAAGAGTAATCTTCCAATGTAGGAGAGAAACAAAATATCCTGGAAGAGGTGTGTTAAAACTGTGTAGCTTATAAGAGAGAAATTTCATTAACTGTCTTGAAAAAATAATATTAATTCATAAGAACAGCAACTTACTATTTGCTTTCAAATGAGTGCTCTTTTGAGTGAAGCTAAAACAGTTTTACTCAAACTGATAAACATTAAAAGCATAAGATATAATTTACACATGTTCTGTTGATGAAGTTGGTATTTCTAATTAATTAAATGTTCCTTCTGAGCTAAACTTTTCTCTTTGTTAACTTCCACTTTCCGCTGCTCTTTTTAAAGAAAGCAGAAGAAAAGTAGAAGTTGGGCTATCTGGTGCGAGGTTGGCAGGCTGGAATCACAGTGGCAAAACTGCTGCTAATTTCTTACTTCCCTTTCCATATTTAAACTAGTGTTCAAACAGCGGTTTAAATAGCTGCAGTAGTACATCATTAGTTCCTTTCTAGGCTCAGCGTGCAGAGCTGTAGGAGAGGGAGATAAATCAACATTTTATAGCTCCTAGGGGCACTGAGGATCAGACTGAGCTCTGCAGCGAGAAATTAAAGGCTTCTTAATGGGCCGCACAGCTGAAATGTATTACTGTATCTGGGAGCATGATGACTTCCTTGTATATTCTCATATGGACAAATAAAAGCCCTGTGTGACCACGGTAACACCCTCAGACTCACCATTTGGTCTCAATAAGCTATAGTATAGTGGACAACAGTCTATGTTTAAGAGGCAGATGCTGAAATGTGTTAGGTTATAAAGAATAGCTAGAGGTCTTATTTTGTTTGAAGCAATCCTGCTTTTTGACAAACTGAAACAAATGAGAAACTTAAAAGGTTGCATGTAGGCCTACTGTACACTCAAATGAAAACGTAAACATAGCACAAATAATATAGAGCTTTTCTACACTACCTGAGCACTCAAAGGTCTTTATACAATATGCCTCCATCTGTTCACACAAGCATTTAAGTACTTTCTATCTAGATGTTGCATTCACACCACCACAACTTGGGGTTAGTATCTTGACCAAGGATATTTGGCATGCAGACTACAGGAGCCAAAGTTCGAACCACCAACCCTCCAGTTAGCAGATGACCTTCTCTACAGCTATCCCACCACAGACTAATGTAGACTTAATTCTTCAAAGAGAGGCTCCAGACAGCTGCAGCAGCAGGTGAACCAACTGTCAATTAATGACCCCTCAGCTGCTGTGAAAGGCTTCTAATCCTGTTAGTAATTTTAAAAGTTCATCACAAAAAGATAAAGTGCTCCATCCACTTTTTAAAGAGGCAGAATTCAATCTTTGAAATATTTTCATGGTAATGTGCTTCACAGTGTGATTCAGCACATTAAGACAACATTTGCCGTATTTCTCAGTACAACTGAAATCAGCAGTACTGACTCTCTCTGGACAGTTGAAATCTTTTTGTTACTTAAGGCACCATTCCTCCCTCTCTTCCTCTCATTTGTTGTGTGTGTGGGTTTCAGATGACTTTACCCTGTCTCCTTCTGAAACAGACCAGGTGAACTATAATGCACAACTATACTATACTACATACAGAGTTACTTTACACACTTTCCAGCATTATGTGGGAGATCTGTGCTGCTTTCCTTACTGGGAAAAACTGGGCTGCTCTAGAAGCTAGGTGGAAGCATGGCATGGGGCAGAGCTGAAGATCCTGCAGTGTCATGCTCCATTGGGTCTCTGATCAGACACATTTAGCAATTATATGTATTTTGAAAAGTGAAAGTGGAAGTAAAAGATCTACCCTCTACCACTTTATGTTCAAATCTATGTGTTTCCTACCTGTGGACAAAGCAGGGTTAAACTGAAAGTTGTTATGAAGGAAGTCCAAGGTATCAGAGAAAAAATGACAAAAAGCTTTTTGTAGTTTTATTTAGTTACACTATTTATTTAGAGACTGGATAATGAATGAAGAACAGATATTTTTGCAGAGAAAGTGCTGAATGTTTCCTTTCTGGCGAAAACTGCCACAGCCAAAGCCAATAAGTTGGACTCTTGGGCCACTTAATTGAAATTTCATGAGGACATGTGAGGCAGCTGAAGTCCCTGTGCATAACTTGGCTACAGCCAAGACCTACCCTCAGGATGATCTGAGAAAGAGATACAGGAGTCTATGGAACAAGGGAGTTTCCTACATTGGCTTCACTTTCTTCTCAGAACCCTCCTATAGTGTGACAGTACTTCTGGAGATCCATACTAAAAACTGGTCTTTCCACGACTCGCAACTCACTGTCCAGAAAGTACCCTGAGTAGACAGTCCAACTTCTCCTTGTAGATCTCCAAACTTCAGCATTGAGGTTCATAGATTACAAGGTGCACCTTCTGATGGTAAAACATAGAAACCAGGGGACATACGAGTTGCTTCGCAAGTGACTTTTCATGAGGGTTCAGATGTGAGCACTTTTAAATTTCAAAGACTGCCTTAGCAAAATAGAAAAATACTCACCAGTTTTTAAACCTTGTATCCTCCGAGGAGATGTGCTTAATGGCCAACTGCAAGAAAACAAACACAGGTGGTTTAGCTGCTACTTTCAAAGAGATCTGTAATGTGTGTGAGCATGTGCCTTTTTTTTTTCTTTTTCTTTTTTTTTTTTGCCTGTCCCATTTGGTTCTTTAGCCATCAGAATTGTTGTCTGAAGACCAACAAGGAGACCCAATAGATTTATTTTGCCAAATGGATCATCGTGGCATTGCCGTATTGGTCCATTTGATCGACCTTTGTTTTTATTATTTATTTTATTTTATTTTCAGTTGTTATAGACGGGACAGACATGAGTGAGGGATAGGAAAGGGAGAAAGAAAGAGGAAGGAAAAGAAAAACAGAAGGGGAGAGGGACAGTGAGAAAGGGGGGGAGAAAAAAAATCTCCTGGATCCTGGTGTGAGTATGTGCTTATAAGACCTACTGGCCAAAACTTCCTCTCAAAGAAGCTAACGTGCAACAAACCTCCTACACCGATGGGATCAAGATGAGGAGACGCGTCCTCGAAGTTGTCTAAAAATACATACACAACTTGTGTGTAACTTTACATTTCTCTTTGCAATCCTATCTAGTCCTTGGTTTTAACACGCTCAGTGTTCAATATGTGTAATACTGCTTCTGTGCATGGTTACTCACCTTGCACAGAAGCAGTATTACACATTTAGTTTCAAACCATCAGCTTATCACCAGGCCTTTCTCTATCATTCTGACTGAATCCTTTACTGTCAGCTCGACGAGGTTCCTGTACCTTGCTATCTTGCTGAAATTCTCTGCTGCATCACCAGCTCTTTTCTTTCTCACATTAAGATGGTGTGGGGAGTCAGAGGACTCCTCTCTTTGACTCAATATCTTGTTATTCTCTATAAAATTAGAAAACATTTGTAGTTATTGTGTCAAACACCATGACCACTTGAAGTATGGTTTTGTACTGAGATTGATGAGTCATATCAACCCACACCGTGGTCAAGTGAAGAGTGAATGAGTTTACATGAGAACAAGTTTATAAGCCTGGGAATACACTGGGTGCCAGGGCCAACCATAAGAACTCAAGACAAAGTTTAATTCCACCAGACACACGTGAATATGTGCAAAGGGTTTGTCAACTAAACCCAGAGTGAACTTTCCATCTGCTCATACAAACAGCAGAATCAATCCGGTTGTTCAGTGATGACACGATGAATCCTACTTCCGGACCTAAAGTAGTCTGCGTTTAATATGGCTTCTGTGTTGTTAACATGTTTAATGTTATGTATTTTCTTCTATTTGATCTCAAAAAGCTCCTAAAACAGTCAGTGATCACTGTTGACCTCCCTCGGCTTTTATTACCGCTAGTCATTTATTTAAGCTCAGTTTTTAAAACCTTAGGATGTAACTACAGCCCAGCCCATGCAGCAGTATATGAATGACTAACCGCGATTACATTTGTTCCTGACCACCGAGAACACTCACGTTAACTTTTATCGAGTGGAAAAAAAGTTAGCTTGTTTATACTATGCTAACATAGCTGTGTCGCTAGCGGTCACATAGCACATCATTATATACCAGCTAGCCAAACTTCAGTAACCCTACAAACGTCACTGCTGTTTAGTTTTCTGTCTTCATTTATGTTGGAAGTGATAACAGAGCTGTACGTTTTAATTTGTTTCCAAAACCCCGCAGTCAGGACATGCTATATTGTATTTAGATAGAAGCTAGCGAGCTAACTTCCTGCTAACTCCTAACTCTGTTAAATGTCATAAATTCCGTTTTCGTGGATGCCTGGATGTTAAACTCAATTGTTACACCTGGTAGAGCAGAATGCTGATCATTTTATTAAAGATGAAAGACTTTAGACAGTTTTTCAACTCTCAGTAATGCCACAGTGATCGTTTGATATATGGACCTGCAGCGGAGTTTAGGCCCAGACACGGCTAGTGACGTCAGACTGAACAACCGGATATTAAATATCAAATGAAAAGCATTGTCGAGGCTTTGCCAAGAAGCACTAAATTTAGGGGGTAGTAAGATGAATAAAATAAGCACCTCCTTGTGAAAATTTACAGGACGTTACAAAAATGATGTTTCAAACACGATTAAAAAATACAAATGCCTCCAAATGCTGGAAAAACAAATGTCTGTATTAAATCACTCAGTTACTGAGTGAAGACTTTTGCATTCATATGATAGTTTTAGGATATAAAAAATAAATTAACCTGCATGTCAAAGCAGTCATGCCCCCAACTGGAACTTTAAAAGAATTCAAAGTGATGAAGTCTACAAAATATTATCCCCATAAGGTTGTAATGAAGGGTGGAAACAGCTACATAGAGCAAAACCATTTTTGAGACAGGTTGTAATCATTTTAATTTCAGTGCTCAGGTTGGGCGTTTCAACATTTTAATCTTTTGGGGTTTTACTCAGTATTAAATCCACTATCTGGTCAGTTTGGAGGCTGTTTTTAACTTCAGTGGCACATCACAGTGTTCCCTCGCTATAACGCGGTTCAACTTTCGTTGCCTCGCTGTTTCGCGGATTTTAGTGTGCAATTTTGCATGCTTTTTTTGCTTTTTGTTTTTACAGCGCATTGTGTTCTGCAGCCTAAATGGCTGTAGACCATTGTCAATCGATCTTGTGCTGTGTCTCCTGTACAGTACAGCAGGATGCGTCCAGCTTGTAAAATTTTGATAAATCTTCGATCGCTAGCAGTGTGACTCTGAAGTGCTGTACTGTATTTGTAAGTTTTCTCCCAGACAAACACAACGATGTCAACAAAACGTTTTGCACCATCAAAGGCACCTGCGGTAGCACCCAAAAAGCAGAGGAAGATGCTAACCATAGCACAAAAAGTTGGACATCTGGACATGCTAAAGGAAGGTAGAAGTTACCGTATCTTTTGGACCATAAGGCGCACCGGATTATGGGGCGCATTAAGCGAAACAAAACAGTCAGATAAGTCAAAGTTTACTCAACTTATTCTTCTTGCTTCCTCCACTTCCGTACCATTGATTCATTAATGTTGAATTCTCTGGCAGCTGCTCTATTCCCATGTTCTGGACCTGAAAACAGGGTTTGATCTTTGGTTTCATTCTATAATACTGGACTTATTTTTCTAGAAAGGTTTCAACTTTGGAAGTGTTTAAACAAGAGAGAAAAGTGTGAAAATGTTCATACCTGTCTGAGAAAAGTGTATAAAGTGTGTAGTGAGGGGTTTTACAGTCTTAAAGCATCTATAATAAATGTAAAAAAATAAAGTTGGCTACTTCGCTGATTTCACCTATCGTGGGTTAAATTGTGCAATAAACGAGGGACCACTGTGTATAAAACAATGAAAGACTTATTGGGCTCAGATTAAACCCCATTTTATGCCCCCTTTCTTTAAAACTGCTTTAATCTATAACCTCGTCATCTGTTGCTCGTTAGAATAAAACTGTAACGTAAGCTGCAAACCCAATCAAATCACATGATCCATTGCCTTCATCTTGTTCTTGTTGCTCGAAATTTGGTGGGCTCCAGGCCTGGAGATGTATGCTTTTGGCAAAATGATGGAGTGCACCAACCTAAACCCAACTTCTCAAGGAGTCTGCACTTACTCTTACTGAACACTCAAAGACATTTTACTACAAGCCACAATCACCTATTCACACAGCATTTTCCCCATATATTTATCACAAAATAAATTAGATTCCGAATAAAACACCGGGGCAATTTGGAGTTCATGCTCTTCCTCAAGTGAGTAGAGCACTCACCCTGCGCGCCCTGAGCAACAGCCAACAAGTTCTTCAAGACTGTTAGAAAACAACACAAAAGATAACATGACTATTTTCAAGGAGCTGACAGTTAAAACCTCTATCTTTTTTGTGTGCTATTTGAATGAATATTGACGAACAATAGACTGATACTTGGTCATTCTTTATGAAGAGAGTCTTTCTATTATTTCTGTCAGTTGTAGGCCAAAATGAAGTATTTGAATTCACCAGGATTTGTTCTTTTGTTTCCTAATAAATGTGGTCAAACATGAGTTTTCCCTCTACATACAATGTCTGGTGTGTAGCAGTAACTCAGTTACAACCACTTTCACAGGATGACTTTGGATTTGGGTTATGATTAGTGTTGGTGATGAGTTTCCCTATTTTATCTCCTTAGTGTCCATGCAGTCCTGTTGGTTTCATTTTCATCTCTTGGTCTCGTTCTATGATCTACTTTTTCAGATGAACTGCATATGAATGCAACTGAGTGCATTTAACTGTTGTTTGACTGTAATTGTGGCTCAGAGTACTTTAAAAAATAAATAAATCAAGGATTAAAAGCCATTCCAACTCATAGTGTCTTCATTTTCCCAATTCTACCGCAAAAATCGAGGCACTGTTTGGCGACATTTCCGTAGCTGAACAATATATATTTGTTCCAGTTTGCAAGGCTGTAAACAGCACAGAGATATACTTTCCATTACCTCTACATTACTCCAAACACCAGTCACCATGGCTCAACACCTGCAGCAATAAAGAATCGCTAAAAGACACACCAAACAGAAAGAATTGAAACACAATTTATAGTGGACCTATTCTGTCTATTTCTAGCTCCATATTTTTCATTCTTGGACTCTGGTAGGTTAACTCTGTATGATTCCTAATTTAAAAAACAGAACAAATAAAAAACAAACTTCAAACTAACTTTTTGTGATTGGCTCCCCACACTCTCTCACTTGACTTGTTACAGAGCCATAAGGATGTCATAGTGGTCGATACATTTTACTACCATATTCTTAAGGGGGATCCAGCGGCGTCACAAAGAAGTCTGTATATAATGAAAGTGTTTGTGAGCAGTTTGGTTTGACAGAAATGCTCGAACCGTATTTATGATGCAGGATTTTAGTTTACTCCAAATAATAATAATATATACAAAAGAAATATTACAACTCTGCAACTGCTTTGTTTGATGCACTGCTGTAAAAACTGACTGAAATGTACAAACTGAGAGGACTACTCCACTGTCAGATGATTTTACAGGATATAAAGACTGAAATGTGAGCTGCAGATCAGTCGCTTAATCATGGAGCACAGCACTAAGGAGAAGAGACTGGAATTTACAGAGCTGTGTTTCTAACTATGACATTTACAAGTGCAGTATGTATCTATGATACACAGACAAGTTTAGAAAAAAAGAAAGGCCTTTTAGGTCACACTTTTTCATATGCAGACTTTAAAATTTGAAACTTTAGCATCTATCTTTGTAACAATGTGTATACGTCAGAAACTAAGGAAAACCCCACTTTAAACAATTATTTAAAAAATTCTAATAATCCATCATGTGTGAAATGTGAGCAAATGAGGTACTGCTAACAAAAACTTCATTGACACTAACACAGCATTACAGAAGTGATTATGGAGGCAAAATACACCTCACAGAAATTACAGCTGTTAGAGACCTGTCTACAAGCGAAAATAAATGATGGATCGCCACTTAAATCGGTCACATCATTGCACATCGATCTGCTTTCTAAATGACAGTTACATCTGACTAGAGAAACTGCTGGCAGGACAAAGCTGTGCAGACAATTGGTGACAGCACATTAAAGGTCTCTGTGGTTCAGCAGTCAGCATTAATGGGCTTTTCAGGTCTTTTCTTCCACCAGTTTTCTCTGCACAAAGCTACATCATTACGATGGGGCGCCCAGCTACCAAGCACCAGGGTCAGACTTTTAAAGGAAATAGAATTGGCTCCAAACAAAGATATCACTGTTACTCACAACATCAAAGACAGAGCGTAGCAGTTTCATGTCCTACTTACAGGTCTCCACTTTCTGTAAGGGTCAGAAATTACCCTACATCTGTTATTCATTTGGAATTCTTTTCATCTACCTTCTTGTTTCGCAGGGTTTCTATCACTGATCATCAGTGTGACTGATGGTAACAAGGTGCTCCCCCACTGCTGTGTCTGATACTGACTGGATGTGCGTGTCTTGAACCAAACCTAAGAACACAAATAAATAATCCATAAATGTTCAAACAGCACACACACATTCACTGTTTATATTCATTGTTGTGCAGTGCTGGGTAAAGCAAAAATGGCTTTATGTCACAGTGATCAAGTGTGGTTGTATCATTGACAGTAGACAGAAACTTTATTTTATTATCTTAAACACCAAAAAATATATATATATTTTTTTGCCTGTCCCGTTTGGCTCTTTTGCCATCAGAAATATTGTCTAAAGGCAAAGAAAGATGCCCAACGGATTTACTTTACCAAATTGACCATCCCAGCCTCGCTGTATTGGTCTGTTTGATTCACCTTTTATTGTTTATTTTATTTTCACTTGTTGAATACGGGACAGACTTGACTGGGGGAAAGAAGGGGAGAAAGAAAGAGGGAAAGAGAAACAGCTGAGAAGAGGGACGGGGGAGAAGGGCAAAAGACAAAGACCAACAGAATGAGCAGAAAAAAAGAAAAGAAAAAGAAAATGCATATATCGATCACCTGGATCACCTGCTGAGAAAGAAAAAAGAAAACAAGAAGAAGAAAACAAGAGTAATAGAATAAACAACATCACAATGATATATGGGAATATGACAGTAAATACTAAATATTAAACATTATTGTGCAGCACAACAGAACACAGTGTGCTTTGAGGTAGGAGCCAAAAAGGGTGTAGTTTGTGGGTGTGATCACCCTGTGTACACCCGGGTGCTTGTTTTTTTAAAAGGTTTTAAAAGGTTCCTTCATGTAATGATCTGCTAGAGGGTGTGGGGGGGCCACAGCCCCGTCCTCCAGGGCATGAAGCAGGTATGGAGGAGATCAAAACTCCAGACATCCAGAGGCCCCCAGAACACAAGAGACCAAGGAAGACCAACAGAGGGGCAGCCGCGCCACTGTCCCAGAAAGAGCTGAGGAGAGTCCCAGATGAGGGCTCACTCAGCAGCCGCGGAGCAGAAACCAGGGGGAGTTGCAGTGACGCGCCCGTGAGCTCCGCCGGCAGCCAGCCGTGCCTGAGTGACCGAGCCCCAGGCCGAGAGGCCGGGGGCACCCCACCTCCGAAGTGGCCCGAGCGAGCCCCAGGCTCCAGGCCCCGATAAGTGGCTGCCAAGGAGTGAGCCGGTGTGTACCTGGACGCCCATCCCCAGACACAAAGAACCACCAGTGCACCGATGTGTGAGGGAGTCTGCCACTGGCAGGGGAAGTGGTGGTGGGGGGAGATAGGCCTCCAAACCTTGGAGGGCCTGAGATGTCCCCAGAGAGGTGGTGTCTGATACCCAACCTGACATATAGACACAGACATACAGGCACACACAGACACAAACATCCATTCCCACCCTCATGCTCTCATATGCACTTACTCCACACTCAACCAACGTGGAGACAGACATAAAGAGACGCTGTACACACGATCACACTCCTCAAGCGTACTCTACGAACCCCCCAGTTCCCTCCTCCCCCCTGGAGGGGGGAACTGCACCCAGACCCAGGTGGTGTTACCCTTTTCCCTGCGGTGGGGAGAGGCAGACCGCCCCGACTCCGCAGCAGCAGGGAGGCCCCACATTCCACACCAAAAAATAAATAAACAATAGTTCTTTACACTAAAGAAACAACCTTTGGGTTTTTGAAACAACTGCACTTCCTCCAGTAACCATATAAGGGTTGGTCAATTTACAGCAGAAATATTTTGGTCTCCATACATAATTCCCCAAAAAACTGTAATTGTAATTGTATTTTTTTTTTAAATAAATTACTCCTTTAAACTGGATCAACAATTAAAGCATAATATATGTATTACTAGAGATGTGGTAATGTTATGTCCTTTTAGCTTATTTAAATGTTGAATTTGGTCTAAATTTTTAAGGTACTTCATTTAATGAAGAATTTGATTTACTCTCTGGTTAATAGTACTAAGACACAATTTGTGTGTCACCTTTTAAGAGTTATCATTAGTTGATATGTGCATTTTATATTGTAAGGTAGACGCTAAGGTAGCAAACAAGGGTGTCAAGGACCTGGGTCTGAGGGACCCAGGGTTCATGAGCAGTCTATGGACTTGTTTATGTCTGATGGGGTGTGTGAGTATGGTGCTGCTGTTCCTTGTTTCCCTGTGTGTGTGTGTGTGTGTGTGTGTGTGTGTGTGTGTGTGTGTGTGTGTGTGTGTGTGTGTGTGTGGTGTTGTCCTGGTTTTCCTGGCACACTAGGCCTGGAGGGTTGTTCCCGTTGGGAGGCTGGCCACACCCAAAGATCCTGCAGCTGATCAGGATCATGGGGGGAGCTACAGAGCAGTGTGGCTGAGCATTCCTCCATGCTGGACTGTTGTGTGACTTCAGGTTAGTCTCCTTACAAGTTAGTGAAGGTTAGTCTGCCGCAATTGTGGTGTTTCTGATGGTTGCCTCTGTGTTTTCCTAGAAGGATTGCAGGAACAAGAAGGCAGAAAGCACGGCATGCTGTGACACTGAGGAGCAGAGACACGGGACACTAAGGCCACATCCACACTAATACGTTTTCATTTGAAAATGCCTTTCGTCCACACTGAGATGCCGTTTTTGGTCAAGGGAAATGCAGCGTTTTGAAAATGCTCTCCAAAGCAGATACATTTGAAAACGTTGTTTTCGCATCGCAGTGTGGACAGAGAACCCGGAGGCCTTTCAAAAACGAGGACACATTTTAGTCATGTGATGCAGTCATGTGACCAATTAAATTAAGATAGCGGAGGGCATTATACAGCAGTTGTTTTGTTTGCTTTCAATTTTGACAGCCCTGTTAAAGATTAATATCAGTTTGGACATGCTCCACATAGCTTTTCTTCAAATTCTTTAATTTTCACTTTTGCAATTTTGTCCTTTTGTGTTACTCGCAGCAACAATTCCACCTCATTGCTAGTCCATTTAAAAAACTTTAAAAAAGCTTTTCCTCAACATTTTGCCGCAACATTTCAACGAGCCGGAAAGTAAATAAACGGCAGACAGAAATGAGGCAGGTCGAATCGTCTTGCGTTTCACGCATGCGCAGTACTGGAACGTAAGCGTTTTCAGCCGTTTCAATGTGGATGCACAACTCTGTGAAAACGACTGAAAATGATAGCATGGACGCGGAGCGTTTTCAGATGAAAACGCCATTTTCAAATTTATCCGGGCTAGTGCAGACGTAGCCTAACAGTGGGAAGAAGGCACGGCACGGGAGTCGGGAACACACTGGGGATTTATTATTGTAGTGTATAATTTGCTTCACTTTAAATAAACGCATTGCTTTCATCGCACAAAGTCCAACATTTTGTTCCTATTTCCTCGCATCCCCACAGTCTGCCAGCGCAGCCCTGACAAAGGGAAGGAAAAACTCCCTTTTAACAGGAAGAAACCTCCAGGAGAACCAGGCTCGGGGAGGAGCAACTAGCTACTACGACTGGTCTGGGTAAGAGGAGGAAGACAGGACAAAAGACATGCTGTGGAAGAGAGCCATTAACCCTAGAACACTATCGCTATAAATAGTAACACGATCACTAATGCCGGGTGATTTATACCCGGTATAATATAACCAATGAAAAGTAATCAAATATATCAAAATATGACAACACATGACAAATTAGAGTGGTCTTCTTTTACTTTCAGCTGTGCCATGTCTAACAAAATGAAAAATAAAACTCCTAAAACAAAATAATGACTCTGGAAAGCTGGTCTTTGGTCCACCCATTCCTGGGACATTTGAGACTTCCCTGGTGATGGCACAGGCTCCTCGACACGCAAACAGCTTCAGGAGAGAGAAATCATGTAAATGTATTTTCTCGGGTGTAAATCACCCAGCGATGATGTACTAGGGTTAACAGATTGTGAGGAAGAAAGGTGACTGAAGAAGGAGTACTTAATGCATCATGGGAATCCCCCAGCAGCCTACACCTATTGCAGCATAACTAGCTAAATACGCTATCTCACAAAAGTGAGGACATCTCTGACATTTTTGTAAATATTTTGTTATATCTTTTCATGGGACAACACTGAAGATATGACACTTTGATACAACATAAAGTAGTCAGTGTAAATTTGCTGTAACCTAAAAATAAGTCAACATACAGCCATTAATGTCTAAACCGCTGGCAACAAAAGTGAGTACCAGAAGTGAGTCTTTACCTTGGTCTTGCCTTCATCATGGTCTTGACTAGACCTGGTATAATCTCCAGACAGTAAATCAGTATAACTCTCCTACAGGTATAAAGCTTCAAGTATAGTTTGAATTTGTAAGATGCTGAGGGTTGCAACGTCAATTTAGAGAGTTATGTATGCCTATGGCACAAAGCAGCAACCTTAATAGCAACCTACATAAGTATTGCTTACTCACAAAAGAATCACTCAGGAGCATCCCAGACAGCTACACTATCACACACAATCAGTTTGTTTTTATAGCTTAATCATTTCCCAGCAAACGTCTTCAACTTGAGTCTGAGCCTCATCACAGCGCAGCTGTTGTAAACTTTTTAATGTAAAAGTTTGATCCTATTCATCACTGTCTGAGCCAGTCAGTGATTGCACTGAGGCACACCATATATTATTTGTCAAATTTGTTTGATATTCCTACACTGGTCAGCTCTATTTGTTACTGTAACTGGGGATTTTACTTTCCAAAAAGGAGCGGCTTGGTCTTCTTGGCTCCACCTAGTGGAATGGGTTCCTTGTGCTCACTCTTCAGCCTGCAGATCAGTTCCACGTCAGCATCATCAGTTGCAGTATTAGGGCCAGCTTCAACACACAGTCTTCACCAGATTGTCAACTCTTAAATTACAGTTTTTTCTGATTGCTTAAGCACATTTTTTGTAACTATTGGCTTTTTTTGCAAAACTCTACACACAAATAAGAAAACCTGTCACCCAATTATCAAAACATTGTAGTTCTCTTGCAAAAGCGAACACAGCTAGATTAACTCTTCACACCTT
>NW_005187565.1:559572-560982 GCF_000239375.1 Pundamilia nyererei
ACCAAGTGTTAAATTATCAACTCCAGACAGATTTGGTGTTTAACACTAAATCAGAGTTAACGTACCAACTCTCCAAAAAGAGTTAAATTAACACTCTCTGGTGTGGACCCATATAGACACTTTAATAGTGTTGAAATCAAATCCGACAGTGTTAATTTGGACATGCTGGATTTGCTGTGTACTAAGCACACAATGCGCCAACTGCACACTGATGGTATGAATACAAAACACATCTGGCTTTTGCTTTCTCTGTGTACAGATGTTAATTTGAGGTCACACTTTTGTCATAGTGTCATACAAGGATCCAAACTTCAAGTATTGGTGTTTATTCACACTCATCAAAACCAAGACAAAGTCAGAACACAAAATGGGAATTTCACAAAAAAAAGGAAAAACAAAGACAATCAGCCTACATCATGTCGTCTTTCTGGGTCCGGCCACAAAATTTCGTCCACATCGCATGCGATATCCTCCAGTCCAAGGCACCGGGGAAAATATCTCCTTGAATGCCGTATCCAGGCCTGACATGATGCTTGGTCAATATCTCCACATGCCTCCTCCATTGCCTGTAAAAGGGCTACCTGTTGATGAGGATGACAGTCGTACACTTTCCAGCGCCAGGCAGAGAAGAACTCCTCGATGGGATTTAAGAATGGAGAGTATGGAGGGAGGTTGAGTGCCATGAAGGATGGGTGGTCTGTAAACCAGTTGCGGACCAAAGCAGCCCTATGGAAACTAACATTGTCCCATATGATGACATATCGGGTCTGCTCTGGTCTCTGAACAGTAAGCATGTCATGCAAGGTGTCCAGGAATGCAATAATGTGTGGAGTGTTGTATGGGCATGATGCATGATGATGAACAACACCATTTTGGCTTATAGCTGTACACATGGTTATGTTACCACCACATTGTCCTGGGACATTGATGATGGCACGGTGTCCAATAATGTTCCTGCCACGTCTCCTGGTTTTACTGAGGTTAAAACCGGCCTCATCTACAAAAAGTAGCTCATGTCCCATTGCATCTGCTTCTAGTTCCATCACTCTCTGGACAAGACAAAACAAATGCAACACATCAGGCCCATGCACAGTACTACAGTATGCACTTCCAAATTCAGAACCAATGACACTAGCTTACCTGCACATAGTCATATCGCAGTTGCTTTACGCGTTCTGTGTTTCTCTCGAAAGGAACTCTGTAAATTTGCTTCATTCTTATTCTGTGGCGCGCAAGTACACGACTTAGTGCAGAAATGCTTGCACTGTGTACATTTTGAAAGATGGTGTCATTATCAATTATGCGCTGCTGTATTTCGCGCAGTCTTATTGCATTATTGGCAATCACCATGTTCACTATATGGGTCTCTTGCTCTGGAGTGAACATTCTGCCTCTGCCCCCAACATCTGG
>NW_005187565.1:562582-564252 GCF_000239375.1 Pundamilia nyererei
TGGCTGCTGCCTCAAAGCACATTGTGCGCTGTTGATCTTGCGTACTGCACAATTTTTGTTTGTTTTCTCTTCTGTTTTTTCTTATCTCCATACAGGTGATCCAGGTGTTTTGTTTGTTTTTCCTTTTTTTTTCTTCCCCCCTTTCTCACCATCTCTGCTCCCCTTTATTTTTCTTTCTCTCCCTCTCTTTCTTTCATTCTTTCTCCCTGTCCTATCCCCCAGTCATGTCTGTCCCATGTGTAACAACCAAAAATCAAATCAAATAAATACATAATTATAATAAAGGTCAATCAAATGGACCAATATGGCAAGGCCATGATGATCCCATTGGTAAAGTAAAGCATATTGGCATCTTTCTTGGCTTTCAGAAAACAATTCTGACGGCTAAAGATCCAAACGGGACAGGCAAAAAAAAACCCCAAAAACAAACAAACAAACAAACAAACAAAGAAAATCTAGTGTGACAAAAATCAAAACATCTACTGTCTTATAAAATTTGAAAGTTTAAAAGTTGATTTTTATTATACTTCATTTTATGTGCAGGAACTGTGAATATACAAGTGAAATTACAGTGTGCATCACACATTGCCCCTGTGCAACTCACCTGAAACTAATCGGTGGAAATCATCAGAAGGCATTTCTGACCAGTTCGTCCACTCACCCATGTTGGTTACAAGCTCACTCTTCTCGCTCTGTATCCCAGTCTTGTGTGTACTCACCTTGATTTCTATGTGCCGCAGCTTCCTCATCACACCACTGTTCCACACTATAACTGAACTCGCCTTTCGGATACTGGTCACAGCTCTCACTGGATTCACGCTCCAATCTCCAGGAAGGAAATCCTCACCACGCTCACCAACATCCCCTCCTGCCACCATAGTTCACAGGGAGCCCTAATATTTAGGTCCGCTCATCTACTCTGCACCCCACTCGCCACTCGGACCTTTGCCTCCCCCTCCAAGCCTAATTCTCCACCTGCAAAGCAAGCCACGCAGAAACTTCATTACAGCTATTTTCCCTGGACAAATCCATGAACCCACTAATCCCCTTTTCCTCTCTCCTCAGTGTGACCTCTAGATTACCACGCCACCAGCGACACCCTGAGCTCCACATTCTTAGGCCACCATGCTAGGTTACCTTACCATGAATCCCTTGTGAAGTATAGCTCTGTGTTTTCTTGTATCAAATGAAGTTTTGTGTCAATTTAACTCTGCCATGTCCGCACCTGGTTCAGCACTAAAAGTTTCAGACTAGTTTCAGTAATTGTGCAAATGTACTGTTTAAAAGGTTGGGAAACCTGCAGTCAGAGGAGACTGAGACTATGACCCCCACTATGACCCTCCCCCCCGCCTAATCCAATGCTCCAGATGGAAAATCCCCAGACACTCACTTGGCTCATGACAAACCTAGTTGCTATTTGTTCTAACAAATGAGAAAACTATGCAATAGTGATCAGAGATACAATCTACAACATGCTACCTGGGGCCCGTTCTTCGTACCTCGCTTACTACATCCAAGATCAAATGACACATCCAAGATCAAATGACACATCCAAGATCAAATCATCGCGCTAACCGTGAGCTCGCTAATCCGGTTCCCCGAACACACCTGCTGTTGACGATTAGTACAGCTGGACGCAGTAATGTGACATCACTGGGTGTCGTAAAAGG
>NW_005187565.1:565403-567028 GCF_000239375.1 Pundamilia nyererei
TTATTTATGGTGAAACAGTGGTGGAATATCGCTGTTGCTTTCGTATAAATGAAGCGGACATACCTGCGTGGCCGCGATCTAATCCTGTTTACATAAAGTAAGCCTGCTCCCGAGCAGGTTTACGCTTACGGCTCTGAAGTCCCGGATGAGCTTCGGGGGAACCGACTGATCCAGGATCACGCGAAATCGTCAACAATCTAATCCGGCTAACCTACTTAGCGAGGTACGAAGAACAGGCCCCTGCCCTTGAAAATGTATGTGGCCTGTATATATTGTCGTGTTTGTCTATTGTGGAAGCACTGCATTGGCTCTTAGCTTGACCTTTGAAGTCTCTATTTAATCCCCCCCTCTCAGCAATAGCGGAGCAGGTAGTTTATAAAAGATCCCTTAAAGCACATTTAGATTGTTTCCTTTTTCTGGTGCCACCAGCAATTCAAAATCTTCTCAAACACTGTGAAATATTTCAGAGGGTGGCAGGACTGGCAAAAAATATGTATAAACATTTATGAACACAATGTTTTTTATGATCCTTTTACTTTTGCAGTGAGCATCAAAGTTCAAGCTGGCATAAATCGTTTTGAATACAACCCTTTTCCAGTTATTGGATGAACAGAAAAGTAATTTGGTACAGGCATTAATTCTGCCTTCCAGGATGATCCCCAAAGCAATGTTAAACATTATTATAGTCAGACAACTCATGTTTGAAATTATTTATTACAGCAGTAGAAGGTTGTTTGAATATCATATACTGTAACGTGTTAAGGGTTTGGTGTCCAGGCTCACTCCCCACAAATATGTTATGTGTCTGTAGGACTGACATGTCAGAGGGACTGTAGATATTCTCTGAGATAAATAAATTGGGGATTGTGTGTGAATGATATGAGGACATATGAAGCAGTACAGCTTGAGATGAATGCCTGTATTGAGTATGGCATGCTTCAAATATAAAAAAATGGATGTAGCCCCCACTGGTTTCTGGGTTGTCACACATTGGCTTATAAAGTCCCATTATGAAGCACTGTGCTAAATATATTTGCCATCACTGTCATGATCCCGGGTTTACACTCAGCATTTTGCACTTGGACTTTGGGGATTCTGTAATATTCAGAGTTTCTGATTTTGTCCTTTGTGTTGGTCATAATAGTTTTTATCCCTCTGTTGATGTTCCTAACCTCCTGACTACCAGCAATGCAAATTTGTCCTCTGTAGAGGACCTTTCTAAACCTGAATATCTCCCATGCACTGCATACTACAGAAGTGCTTCCTTTTGGTGTCTACAGAGGACATTTAGGGCTTTCCAATAACACCAAATGTGAAAGGGTGGAGCTTTGGGAACTTTAGTTTTTTCATTAAGGAACATGGCAGCCATCGCTGCAAGCACATTTTATGGGAAGAAGAAAAGTAAGTGCATAAAACTTCTTATTAAGCAATTTTTAAATAAATGTTGTTAACATATTTTAAATAAGTCTCTTAATAACACATTAAAACATAATATGCTTAATTCTAACTTCACTTTAGTATAGTATTGAAGTGTTTAAAAAATGTCCTCCGTAGTGGACATTTGTAGTCATTTCCTCCATTTTGTTCTGTTTTTTTAAATGACCAGAAAAGGAGTCCTTTTTAGA